>NW_009699481.1:0-16042 GCF_000703405.1 Apaloderma vittatum
GGACGTTGTGTGGCGTTGGCCGTGAAATCGCTCCTTGGAGCGAGCAGCCAGACATAGCCGGGGAGCTGCGCCTTCTGGAGTCACATAGGCCCGAGAGGAGAGTATCTGTTGGGTGGGAGTGTGCGCTAGCGGGAATATTAGCAGAACTGGGGTGCCGGTGACCCCGGGATCGCTGGCATCGCAAGGTGAAGGCAAGGGAAGAAGCTCGAGGCTGGGTTTGCATAAAGAATTGTCACTTGTTTCTGACCTGTGCTCTCTCCTGCAAGCATGCGCTTACGGCCCCCATCCTGCAAAGATTTACGGACAAATCTAACTTTAGGCACGGCGTAATCCTGCTAAGTAAGTACAAAAAGTCCCAGCAGGTAAGGATAAGGAAGGATCTGAATCTGAGTAGGACCGTGCCAATACACCTTAAGGAAGAGTAGTTTTCAGCTTGCCACTTTCAAGGCTTATTTGCCCCAAATTAGTGAATTTAATTTTGGAGTTGAAAGAATCAGAAATCTAAAATGTGAAACAGGGCCCATCAGCTTACAGCAGCTAGATTCCTGCAAAACCTCATCAGACAGAAGTCATGTTATGTATCAATGTTTCATCCTCATCAGGGGTTCTGAGGTTTCTGCTAAGATCTTCAGTAATAAAGTTAAAGGTCAGTTTAGGAAGCTGCAGGCATTTGTGCTGAGCACTCACAGGGCTCCGTAGCGGTACGTGAGGTTACCACCAGTGAGCTGTGGTGGCAGGGCTGCCAGGACCTGAGGGTTTGGGTTGCTGGGGTAGTTTGCTGAACTTGAGCATTATTTGGATCATTGTTTTGTTTCTTTCCCCACGCCTCCTTCCCCGTCAGTTAATGTGCCAAACCACTGTGGTCTTGGCTGTTTGAAAGACAAGAGGAAGGCTTAGTTTGAGGCTCGAAATGAGCTTGTTACTAAACACTGTGTTTCCATCAATGTCAACGTTCAACCACTAATAGTTACAGGAAACCCAGGTGTCACTGTAGAAAGGCTGGTAGTGTTACAGCTGAGCAATTTGGGTACCACATTTAGAGAGAGGAGTTGGCTACAGCTGCAGATCAGGGTCACAGAAAGTTTGGATGACAGAGGTTTGGATGACAAGTGTATTTCCTTATGGCTGTGCCTTGATCTCAGGGGAAGAAATGCCTCATTTTCTGGTGGGAGATGCTGCGTTTCTTACTTTCCTTCTGGCTGCTGGGGCAACGGCAGCTCTTATTCCCAGCTGTGGAGTTATACTGGGCTGTGCTGGAGCCTGCCCATTGCTTCCTGCTTGGTGTGTCTCAAAGAAAACACCCTGCAGAGCTCAGTAAAAATCAATTGTGTAGTCTGGGGCAGATGGTAAAGGATTCGCTTATTACATTGCTATTTATATCAGGTAGTGCTTTATCTAGAAAGGACCCAAAGTAGCTTCTGGTGCTAGTTATAAGGAGATAAGTGTCTTCATCTGGCAGCCACACTCCTGTATGTCCTTCATTGCTTAAATGCAGCCACCTTAGGGTGCAGCAGGACATTGCTGCACATGGCAGCTGAAGGCTCAGCAACCACATTTCCAGCAGTCTCTGTAAATGAGTCCTGGGGGAGCAACTTCCCCAAGAATGAAATCTGCCTCCTATTTCTGTTCAGAACTTTCAGGGACAAACTGAAAATGTCTTAATTTCTGATCTATTAGAAAAAAAAAGGAAAAAAAAAAGTCAAGCTTTTAAGGACAGGCTGTCTTTTCCCCCTCGGTGTAGTTCTCAGAAGTGTAGAGTGAGGAGATCCTGGTAAAATTTCAGTGTGCATTAACCAGAAATATTTATTAAAAAACGTGAGTTTTTTTCCACCTGGCATATACAGTGTTCTTCCACATCCTAGCAGAAAACAAGCTGGCCTGTCATGACAGATACAATTAGAAATATTAGACTGAGTCATGTGGTTTCTTGAATATCCGTTTTAGTCATGTTTCCTCCTGTATTGGAGGAGGTTTGTACTTACCCTCTTGGATCATAGAATCACAGAATGGTTTGGGCTGGAAGGGACCTTAAAGATCATCTAATTCCAACCCCGCTGCCATGGACAGGGACATCTCCCACTAGACCAGGTTGTTTAAAGCCTCATCCAGCCTGGCCTTGGACACTGCCAGGGATGAGGCATCCACAGCTTCCCTGGGCAACCTGTTTCCCTCACAGAAAAGGATTTCTTCCTTATATCTCATCTAAATCTACCCTCTTCCAGTTTGAAACTGTAACCCTACTCCTATCACTACGCTCCCTGATAAAGAGCCCCTCCGCCGCTTTCCTGTAGCCCCTTTCAGGTACTGGAAGGCTGCTGTAAGGTCTTCCTGGTGCCTTTTCTTCTCCAGGCTGAACAGCCCCAACCTGATCATCTTCATGGCCCTGCTCTGGACTTGCTCCAACAGGTCCATGTCGTTCCTGTGCTGGGGGCCCCAGAGCTGGATGCATTACTCCAGGTGAGGTCTCACCAGAGCAGAGCAGAAGGGGATAATCACCTCCCTTGACCTTCTGGCCACGCTTCTTTTGATGCAGCCCAAGATACAGTTGGCTTTCTGGGCTATGAGTGCACATTGCTGAGTCATATTCAGGTTTTCATCCACCAGCATCCCCAAGTCCTTTTCTACAGGGCTGCTCTCACTCCACTCATTTGCCAGCCTATATTGGTGCTTGGGATTGCCTCGACCCAGGTGCAAGACCTTGCACTTGGCCTCGTTGAACTTTGTGAGGCTGGCATGGGCCCACCTCTCAAGCCTGTGAGGGTCCCTCTGGATGGCATCCCTTCCCTCCAGTGTGTTGACTGCACAGCACAGCTTGGTGTCATCAGCAGACTTACTGCTTACTGTTTCCTCGGGATCTGTGGATGTACCTCATCAGGTCCCATGGACTTGGGCACCTTCAGGTTCCTTAGATGGTCTCAAACCTGTCCAACCTACAGCCCTACACCACCTGTTAACGATGATGTAGGGCTGTAGGTTGGACTTGATGATCTTAAGGCCCTTTCCAACCTTGATGTTTCTATGATTGGTTCTATGATTCTTCTGTAGTGGGCAGTCCCTCATTCTGCCAGGCCCTGCCTTTGCTTTCTGTGACGTGGACAGTGTGGCTGGGGCATTTTCCAGTGAAGACTGAGGCAAACAAGTCACTGAGTACCTCAGCCTCTTCCCTCCAGGGCTTTATCCTGTGATACTTTACCAAGCAGGTCCTTGAAGAGGCCAGAGTCTGCTCTTCTGAAGTCCAGGGTGGCCAGCTTGCTGTGCACACTCCTCGCTCCCCTAAGGGTCTTCAAGTCCACTGTTTCATGGTCAGTGCAGCCGAGGCTGCCCTTGAGCTTCATGTTCCCTGCAATCCCCTCGTTGCTGGTGAGAACCCTGTTCCCTGACAGTCTCTGCACCCTGTGCTGAACTCAGGAGGTTCAGAGGTTGTTTTGTCCTGTCTGTCTGCCTGGCAGAACAGGCGGTAGTTCTTATGCTCAAGGGCAGCATGTGAAATGAAGTTACACAACTTTAGACAAATCTGTACATACAGAGCAAACGAACTCGAGCACAGAAATCATTCACCCTCCCTTGGGTTGTTGTTTGAGACCGCGGGTACGTTTAAGACCACACATCCAAAGGATCATTGTGGTGCTCAGGCTCAGGAGAGCCTCTGTTCCCCCGCACCTGACATCCTGCCCTGAGAGATGATGAGCCAGCCAACAGGCAGCGTGCACAAGGGGTAGTTTGAATTTTAGTCTGATGTAACCCAGGTGCCCACGTGCCGATGGGTTTGGCTGGCCTGCAGCCCAGGCTGTGTGTCACTATCAGCTAACACCCCTCCGGTCAGGTCACTTTGCTTTCTTTTCCTTTCCTTGCCAAGGGTCCTTCATCCATTCCGCAGTCCCTGTCCAGCTACTGAGATTTCAGATGGTTACTCATCCACAGGAAGTGATACAGCCCGTCATTACTTGGTGGTGCTCCCCAGCCAGGAGGGATCTGTGTCAGATGGCTGAAAGGCAAAGAAGACAGCGATAAAGATCTTGGGAGAGAGGCACCACAATCAGTCTCCTGGAAAGAAAAGCTTCCCGTGCTCTGTCTTGTCTTCCTTCATTGCCGGATCCTCCTCGCCCTCTGGACCCGCTTTGTCCTGGCGAAGCAGGCTGTTCTGTACTTTTCAGCTTAAGAGTTTCTTGCTTTTTAATTACTATTTCCAAAGTGCAGTGAAAATCAACTATAATGCATGCTGTAGGCACTGTTTATTATTCATTACTGTGCGCTCATTGCTGGATGAGCTGTTCTGTAGCTGTGATGTGTTCATTCCCCACACAGGAAAGATGCCTGGGGACCCAACTATAACGCATGCTGTAGGCACTGTTTATTATTCATTGCTGGATGAGCTGTTCTGTAGCTGTGATGTGTTCATTCCCCACACAGGAAAGATGCCTGGGGACCTTCCTTGTTAAAGGCACTGTGTCAGATCAGGGGAAAATCTGTGGTTCACGGAGTGAGACTTAAGCGTCCTCACTAGGGGTCTGCTTCCTCTCACAGAATATGGTATTCTTCTTTCTTAATTTCATCTTCTGTCCGTCGTTTTTTGTATTTTGTTTTCTGTGGTGTGGAAGAAATCACTGCTGTTTCAGCTTGACTGCGATTAGGCACCGAGTTGATCACAGCTCTTTCTGCTCTTTGCCTCTCCCTGGGTCCAACAGACAGGATGCGGGAGCTGCTGTCACTGATAATTGTTGGCAGGTGATTTCATCCTGAAGGGCAATGAGACTGTAGCAAACAGGTGAGTTGGCAATGTGGAAATGGTTATGCTTACACTCAGTTATCCACTCTAGTGCCTGGCTCTATAGCCAGCATTGCTGACCAGAAAGCCCCTTTCTCCAGTTTTCGTGATCTTTTTCTGAATGTTGTCGGTGGTTTTGTGCAGGAATATCAGTCAGAAGCTATTTATGTGACACACTTTAAAACTGGGATCGTCTGAAAATTTTGAGCAATTATTTTCTTAGTTGTGTGTTGAGAAAAGAGGCTTTTGAAGAGAGGCTTTAAAAATGTGACCTAGAGACAATTATCCAGGCCATGTTGAACCAACCATTGACTATCATATGGCACTCTCTTTGAAACTGTGATCCCCTGTTCCGTATGAAAACTTGCTTGTAGTTTTATCTTCTTCGTGAAGCGCTGTAAATGTCATCCAGACGTTTAAATGATGTGTCTAACAAGCTTGTGTGCTGTGTTGCTCACTCAGTGTACACAGCAGCAGGTCACCTGGGGTTCTGCAATCACTTGGGGAGAGGGCTTACCTTGTGCCAGGGCAACAAAATACAGCCAGGATACAAGAGAGTGTCACAGTTCGCACACACTTGGTAGAGTCCCAGCTGATGCTTGCTCCCTGTGGTCATCCCTTACAAAATGCCTAATTATTCAGAAGCCTCTCCAAATTTAAGTGTGAGAGGCAAGCAGTAATGCAGCTTTCAGTTGCTACTCAGAGAACCGGCCACTGTATGTGCGGGATTCGTAACCGCTAAGAGTGTGTTTTGAACCAGGACTGCTCCTTGGTTGCGACTGGATGGCACACAGTACGATGCACCTGGCTGGGGACGTCGTATGCAGAGGCTTCAGCCACAGCAGCTGTGGCACTCTGCTTCCCGCACAGCTAAAGGAGGGGGGGCTCCTGGCTCGGAGAGAGACCTGGATGCCCTCGTGCTTTGGAAGAGCTTCTGGTCAGAACAAGGTGCAGAACACTTGCTGAGTAGGCCTGCCTATACTGCAAATAAATAAAGCGTCATCTGCTATCTAGTTAGAGCAGGGCGTGCTGGAAAGAGAGCACGCCACAGTACCTTGCATTGTGCTGCCACTGTCATTTCTTCAACTTTTTCTGCAGGTGTGCTGTGCCAGCCATGTACAGAAGTACATGGGCAGTGGTAGAGACTTTGTACATGACAGTCAGCCATCTGTGCATCCTCATTCTCTCTTCTACACATTCAGATGTGCCCACCTGACAAGTACAACTCAACTTCTTAACTAAGAGGTAGCACCTAAGTCTTCAGCCACATAGTGGTGGAGACACCATCCCTGGAGGCATTCAAGGTCAGGCTTGGTAGGGCTCTGAGCACTCTGATCTAGTTAAAAATGCCCCTGCTCACTGCAGGGGGGTTGGACTAGATGACCTTTAAAGGTACCTTCCAGCCCAAACTATTCTGTGATTCTAGATAAGTGTGTCCCATTTAGCTTCTGGCAATACGTGGCTGGTGTGACCCACAGACCTAGTCAGAAATCTCTGCAGCAGCAAAACCTGTAGGCTGTGGTTATGCAGATTGCCACTGGCAGACATTCAGGTCACAGCTGAGGTTGTTCAGGCTTGCCTTTTCTGTGCTTTTTGCCATGTGATGCCTGGGTATTTTCCCTGGCCTATGGATAATCAAAAACACATCAGGAAGTTAAATGATTGGATACCAGGAAAAATTTCTTTACTGAAAAAATGATGAAGCATTGGAACAGGCTGCCTGGGGAAGTGGTGTTCAAAAAACATGCAGACGTGACACTTTGGGACATGGTTTAGTGGTCATGATACTGTTGAGTTGACAGTTGGACTTGATCATTTTAGAGGTCTTTTCCAACCTTAACGATTCTATGATCCTAGTGTCGTCTGTGATTTTTCTCTGTCTGTCAGACTGTGCTGTCACCTAAGTGAAGTCGTTGTGGCCTCTCTAAGGGAAGTAATCTTGACTAAGTGGAACTTGTCTCTCATGTGGCGTGACCAGCAATCCTTGCTATTTACCTCATCCCTATGAGTAATGTGGCCACTATAAACTTGTAATAGTAAAGACTTTACTCACGTTGTAAGTGCACATTAATTATGAGTGGTGCACATTCACAGAAGAAAGCTGTATCTATGCTAGACAGACATATAGAAAAGCATCTTTTTCAGCTGCTCAGTCCCTGTGTCCAACAATTTTGCTGAGTACAATGCACTGTGTTTCTTTGCCTTTTTTTTACTAAGACTGGGTGCCAGGGTCCTGGATGAGCTGTTAGGTTTTTACTTCCTGTAACAAATCCCTGCTTGCAGTTTCCTTTAGCTTTGGCAGTCTTTAATAGTTTGGACTGGTACTTCCCTCCTCTCCTGTTCACTTAATGTTTATGACTTATGTTGAACGTCTTTGGAAAATTTAAGATATTTCCAAGAAACAATACATAAGGCAACACCTTTACAGTAATTTAAAAGTAATTTATCCTATTCTGTTGTTTGCTGTTTTCCCCCCTTCATGTGAAGGACATGATTTCCACTGCTTTCCCTCCTGGAAAAGGTTCTGATGGAGGTATTTACGGCCATATCAAATTTTGCTTTCATTTGGCACCAGATTCCTGCAAAAGTCTGAATTAAATTTTTGTTGAGAGCCACTGTCAGAAAATGCCAAATTGTGTTTGTGGAGGATATGTGACTGTGGAATCCCAGTGCTGGTGGGAATTACTGGCACAACTCTTTCTTTGATCTAAGGAGGTTCTTGGCAGTGTAGGAAGAGATGAGCCTGCCACCATTGAGATCACCTCTCACATCTTTATCGAGCAGGTTAAACAGACTAGTTGGGAAGATACAAGTGCTGCAGTTTGTGAACGGCGTGATGCAGAGGACTGTCATCTTCTCATGACCTTGTGATTCAGCATCTTCCTGAGTATGAGGTCCGTTTGCAGTTTGACATCACCGCGTTTGGCTGCATGACACTAGGTAGATCCAGTCCCACAGAATCCAGAGAAACATGCAGCCACATGCAGCCTCCCGCATTTAAAAATGAACCTGTTAAATGTGTCATTTTTCCCCCTTGCTTTCCACCTTTCCTAATGATTTAAAATAAAGAGCAGCACTGCACCTGCTGTCACTGAAATGCTTCAGTGGCATGTCATGAGCCCTTTGAGAGTGATTGCTGCTCCAGTCCCTCGAGTGAGAGTAAGGCTGCATTCTCTGCCAATTTCTGTGAAGCAGCATCTTTGAATAGCCCAGCCTGTAGCTTTTGCTGCTGGTGTGATTGTGTTAGCACTGGTTCTTTCCAAGTGAATGTCTGTTGCAGTTGTGCAACTTCAAAATACCATTCTTGCTTTAAAGACATGCTATAGGAGGATGTAGAATAAGTGGACAGGTTGCACCACATGGTGTCACTTAGCCTGTTCCTGGAGCTCCCAAGCAGAATGCTGTTCTGGGGTTGCTGGCAGAAATGAGCTTCAGGGGTGAATTCTGTGCTGCATTAAGCTGACAGTGCAGATGTGCTCGGGACAGCTTTATTTCCCACAGCCATCAACTGGCACAGTTGTACAGCTTTGCAAAAAGTCTGCTTCCATACTGTTCTGGTTTGAAGCCACTGCAGACCTGTTTTGTTCAGCCCTCTGGTTTGTTCTGGCTCTGCCTTCGGTATCTCACTCTAAATTTGTTGAAGCTGATCCTAGTCCTGGTTCACTGTGAGGCTTGGTGAAGTGAATCCTGGCAAAGAGATTCAAGGACAAAGATCCCAGTGTAAAGGTCTGAAGCTTCCAGAGTTGTGTATGCAATTATTTATTGGTTTTGAAAGCTGTTTACTTAGAGTGTGTTTGCAGAGATCATGGTCTGAACTGTCAATATGTTAGGAGAGAGGGTGAGTTGCTGCTTTCAAGCACAGCTGGCCACAGCTGGCAGGGATGTGAGGAAGCCAGAAGGTGGTTGCAAAGGGGGTTGGTCTGTGCTACAGGATTCTGCACCCCCTTCTTGGGGGTCTGCTGGCCTCCTTCCTCCCTCTGGCTTGCTATAGGAAAAGGTGCCTATTTAAACAACTTTGCTAATAGAAGTTAGGTAAGTACACTGTTCTGGATTAAAAAACTTAAGAACTTTACATAGAAGTATTATGTGTTTGATGCTGTTTAATAGATGTTTTTTCCTGCTAAGTGTAAGTCTTCATGGGTCCTGGTAGCACTCCAGCAGCCATCACAAGCTAATGAGCTGCTAATTATCAGCCCTGCCCAGGCTAATTAGTTCTGTTAAGAGTGTATTAATCTAGGAAGAGCTCTGAGCTAATGCAGCTTTGCTGCTTCTGGCATTTGAGCTGATGTGGTCAAAACTGGGATGTAGATCTCTGACTTTGAGTTGCTCTGCATGTACTGGCTTTAAGTGCTGTGGTTTCTGCTACCAGAGAGCTGTTCTCCCACTACTACAAATGCCTTGTCTCCAGGTCCCAAGAACTTGCACCTGTTTGACTGTTTTCCCCAATTTCAACATACCTGCAGTGCACTTCCCTCGAGTAGGGTAGCACTGTGGATGCAGCTTCAAGAGGGAGAGGTTAGAAGGCGGTAGTCATGGTGTGAGAGAAGTCAGCAGTGAGAAATCTGTTATTGTGCTGCGGGGAATAGAAACTCCCCCTTCCTTCCTCCTCACAGGCATGAGCCTAGGTAGGTCAATACAGCTCTTCAGTAGTTCTAGCCTTGAAGCTCTTTGCTGTTCTTATGTTTTGCCCAGTGATTCAACAGTTTGGGGGTAAAGATCTGCAGATTTGTGATGGTGCAGGATATGGTATATTTTGTTTTGCTAGTACAGTGTATTGTCTTTCTGGGGCTTAGCTTGCTTCATGGTTTCACTTAGGTTCCCAATGATATCTTGGAGAGAAACTCTATGTGCAATGCTCTGCAGCAGCCTAATAGCATTGATTTATTAGGTAAACATCTTAATTCCGTTTATCCAGTCAAGTAGACAAAGTAGCTGTTGTAAAACTCATGTTGGTCTCCTAAAATTGGGAGTGCAAGCGATCTGGGTGAAAAAGGCGAACTGTTTGAGATTGGTTGGCCTATTATACTAACCCTTCATTTCTCAACTTTTTCTTACAGCCCCACGGGAACCTGTACGAAGCACTGCCTCGGTGGCTGCGTTTGTGGTGTTAGTCCTCTCAGTGCAGCTTTCTCAAACTTTGTTTAAAAATGGCATCACTTTGGTTCCCCTTTATGTGGTGCTCCATCCTGCTCTCTGCAAGCTGCAGTTTGAGAAGTGATAATACGCGAAGTTCATACACTGTGAACAACTGAAACATCTGAGAGCTTCTTAATACACAATAACGTTGGTGCCAAATGGAGGAGAAAGTAAAATCGAGGGGACGGTGACCATGAAAAGGCTGAATGTGATTAAGCATCTTTATCGCGGAAAAGGCCCTTTGTGACGTAATGTTTTGCTTTGCTTTACAGGTGTTCTCTGGCACTATGAGCTCATTTCATAGAGGGACTGTAACCACTTGATCAGTGGATGTTACGTCTCCTGCCTGAAGACGGGCTGATCTGATTCATTTCTTCTGCTAAGGATTGTGGTTGCTGAATGGGTTTGCCCCACCACCTCTAAATTAACAGTGTGCCAAGGACAGAGGTGAAGCATCTCTTTCTCTGGACGTTGATGTCGTATCTTCTTAACGCATTGTGACGCCTCAGGCCCACCGACAGCACAGGATATGGAGGCTCTTGAAGTTGATGACATTAGCCCTGCCTTGGAAGTGACTGAAGACTTTTTCAATAGTTTTGATACTAAACTTGAAAAGATTGTGCAGCCCTGTGAGGTGTATGGTGTACAGGAGGTTCCCGAACTGGTCGGGCACGAGGTATTTGATCAGATAACAGAGAGCAGGAACCTGAGGAATGTTGCCTCCTTGGCCAAAAGCAGCCTCATCTGGGATCACTGCAAAAATGGCCTCTTAGAAACCAAAACTCAGACGGCATTCCCTGCCAAAGACCAGCGTGTGGTGCAGAGGGGAACAGCTGCTGACAACCTTGCTTGGGCTGGGGAAGGGGAGACTGCAGCTTTCAACATCTTCGGTATCTGCCAGCGGAGGAGAGACAGGCCTCGCTCGGTGAATGATATCCTGGTGCAGAACGAGGAAGCGTCCACATTCAAGCCAGGACACAACAGGTCACGCTCCGATATCAGCCATGTGAACTGGGGAGTGGTCTTCACGGGCACCTCCCTGCAGCAGCCCCCTGCGCCTGGTCAGGACAATAGCTGTGCTCTGCTCTCTTACCTGGCGATAACCAAGGGACAGGACATCCAAGGAAACACAGGTTTGTGCTGATGCTTTATTGTTTCTGCAGATAGGGGGACTTTCCTATTTGTTTTTAATGTTTATCTTGAAAAAGCAGATGCATGTTTATAAAAAAAGCAAACAAAACCCCCGTAAAACAATGGTCAGGTAGGTCTTAAGAGAATACAAATCAGCACAACTCTGTTGTATTTCATAGAGCTCTGTCTGTTTGTCTGCCCAAGGATCAGTTTTTAAACCAATCTTGACTTGTGTTACTTTCATGATTTGAAAAACTAAACTTGTAGTTTTTTGCCTCTCTTCTGTTCAGTTTGACTCAGGACAAAATAATTTATTGAATGTGTATTTCTGATCACTTCCTTACCTGATTTTCCCAAAATCAAAAAACTTCGAATGCTGAAGTTATTGGGAAAGTGGCAAATCCAAACAAAGTCAGTTTTTGTAAAAGTTAAAGAGCGGCCCTTAAAAAGAAGACATACAAAGCTTTACTGTGAGGCCTGACATCTCTGCCTTGTTTCTTTAAGACATGCTATTCAGTATGTAAACAATTAACAAAAATTGAAGGATGCAGTTTGTGCTTGTCAGTATTAAAGCATCTCTGCCAGCTTTGTGTAGGGTACAGGAAGTCCTGTTATCAGATGGAGGCAGACATCTCTAGTGAGTGGTAAGAAGCGATGTTGCAGCAAGGGATACTTTTTTCCTTTTCCCTTTTTTTCTTTTTCCCAGCACTGCACTGGATGAGATTGTGCCCAGCACTTTGAATACACTCAGCAGCTATCTCCATGTAGATAATTTATTTTGTAGATGCCAAAAGTGGACCAGGCACTTACAGAAAAGAAAAGCAGCTAGTGCCACAGAGATTTTATAATCTAGATAAACGTAGGACTTAACAAAGGAACTTAAAAATCAAAGAGTTGTGAAAGCATGCATATGTGCCTATGGTGAAATGGCTCCAGCTATGAATTGGTAGCTTGTTCAGGTCTAAACCAAGCCTTTTGGGTTAGGTTTTCCAGAGAAGTCAGCTATTTTGGAGCATGAAAAGCAGGTGCCTAAATGTTTGTGTTTGTGGATGTGTGTATATAAATACAAATATATATATATAGTGTGTAGATAGATATATGTCTGAATATAAACATGCATGAATGTGTAGGTTATTTTGTTATGTGGTGATATAGTTGCTGTATCCCAAAGAAGGGGACTCTTGATTGACAAAGGCAAGTATAGCTGCTGTTATTTTTGTGTATATTGCTTATATTATTTGTATATATTGCTTCTATTATTCCTTATATTGCTTATTTTTGATATATTGCTTCCCATAGAGTGAGATCTGTGTTCTGCGTCCTTCCCTCTGTTCTGTGGAAGGGATGCAGAACAGGAACGCACCCAAAACCGTGGAGACAGAGCTTTCAGTTTTGGTCAGCTGTATCCTAGGCATCTCATGGGTTTAACTTAACATGTAACATGCCTTCATATGCTCACAGAAATACAATTAAAATCTAGCCATTAAAAGTCAACACATGTCATAGAATCATCGAATCATAGACTGGCCTAGGCTGGAAGGGACCTTAGAGATCATATAGTCCCACCTCCCTGTCATGGGCAGGGACGCCTCTCAACTAGATCAGGCTACTCAAGGCTCCATCCAACTTGGCCTTGAACACCTCCAGCGAGGGGGCAGCCACAACATCTCTGGGCAATTTATTCCAAAGTCTTGCTGCCCTCAGTGTTTTAAGCTTAATCTTCTTGGCCCAGTTTCCCCATCCAGCCCTCAGAAAAAGAAGAGGGCTCTGTTACTTGTACTGCTCTTAATAAAAATACTTTAGCCATTCTGCCTCTAAAAAACTATTCATGTAGTTATTCAGCGAGAATCATTTCAAACTGCCACTGGATCTACAACCTATAAGAAGCAAGTCACCAGTGCAGCTCATGCTTAGCAGCAGAGCCGGAGGCTGAACTGGTTTCCCTCCTGTTGGTCCAGCTCAGGCAGCTGCAGGAGTACCCTGGGATGCACTCTGTTGTGTTGTGCCTTTGTCTGGGGGGAAGCAGATTGGTTTCCCTTCTCTCTCACACACAGGTGCATGACAGTATGATGCAGCTGTTAATAAAAGGAAGCAAAACAAAAAATGGAAACAACAGTGTAGGTTTTTCTTTCCCTTCTGGTGAACAAAGAAACTGTATGGGTGTTGGGGTGCTGCTGCTTCTGAAGTCGGGGACTGCACACTGCAGTCTCTCCCCACACTGGGGTGAGCGTCGCTGTGCCTCCAGAAGCTGGGCTCTCTGCACTGTTGTGCTCCTTCGACCATGGCTCCCGCTTCAGCTGTTCCAGTCCGCTTTGTTCAGAGACAACAGACCCCAGGCAGATGCAGCAACCCTCTGGAAGCACTAAAAGGGCTTTGCCATATCCAGAATCAAGTCTACAACAGGATTTAAACCAGTGTCTAGAGCAGCTTGATAGAAAACCATCTGTGATAAGATCACGAGAGCAGGAGAAAAGACAAAAAACAGCTCTTTGTGTATAGGTGAATCTAACCATCGGGTTCCTTAAGTTCGATTACGTCCAGGATTCATCCATCTCATCGCAGTGCGTACCTAAGGTGTGCTGCTTTGGTAGTAGCAGTGGAGCTCAGCTGTACCTTTCGCAGCCTCTTAGCAGGTACTTACGCTATTTAAATGCAGTTAATCTGGTGAAGTTTTTCTCCGTATAGAAAAAGTGAAGGAACTGTATTAGTGTCTGACATACTCTTCATCATTATGATTTCATGTTAAACAGTTTGTAGTTGTGAGTTAAACTGTGAAGACCTTGCATCTGTAGTTTTGTGAAGTACAGCAACATTAGCACTCTTAAGAAAAACAGAAATTTACCGATTTCCATGAAGAAAACTTTTTTTTTAAGATTGTCTCCGTTAGTTCCAGCTGCCTTATAGCCCACGTGTTCCACAGTCTCTCTGTGGTGCCAGGAACAAGTCCCACTGCTGTGCTCAGTGCTGCCAGAAGCACAGGTCTCTCCGAAACAGCTTTTTACAGAAGAGGCTCAGTGTGGCCAAGTTCTGGGATCTTGGAGGTGAACCGACCAAGGCAAGGAAGTGAATTAGTAAGAGTGGCTGCAGAACATCTCTCAGGACTTGCCTGTAGCCCAGCACCAGTCGGTACCTCTGAAGAGCTCAGCGCATGCTTTTTCTGTTGCTTTTTGCACAGGTACCAGGCATTTGTCTGTGCTTGCTGTGCGCCCTCCAAGACCCTTTCTGCGTGGGATGTTTGAAGGCAAGGGTACCTGCTTTGAGGAAAGAGAACCTCTGTGCACTGAAAATACACTCTGAACCCATTTCCTTAACCTATTCTGTTCAGCTGCTGTGCAGGTTTTAGAAGGTAGCCATGATGTTTCTTCCCGCTGTGTCCACAACCGAGCCTGCCATAGAGTTTGCTGCTACTGTGAGCTGAGCTGAAAAGAGAAAAAAAAGAAGCAAGAAAGTAGGTGTTGCAGATATGTGTATCTGGGACTGGTAATTATTCTCCACAAAAGACAAAAAATGTGTTTTCAGGTTGGCTAAAAGCTGCTGCAGTGATTGAAAGGGTCAAAGTGGCTGCAGCTTGTGGAGACATCCCTTACCAGGGCTTTGATACAGGTTAAAGAAACGCATATGAGAGAGTGAACTTCAGCCACTTCAGTTCTCTTTTCGATAAAGGACTTCCCTCTGGAGCCTGCAGAGGTCTCCCAGTCCTCCCGGGCTGGCTGAGTTGCTGCATAGATTAGCTCCTCACTTTTTTTTTTTTCTCCTTATCTTCATAGTATATTTATTACTATGAGCTTGTCTGTTCCTGCTGCTTGCTTTTTTATAATACAAATAAAATTAAACTGAATCCTTTCTATTTTCTGTGGAAAAAAAGGATCTGAGAAGAACCTGTGCCTCTTGGGGCAGTGTCTCCCTAGGCCTGCTGGCAAACAGCTAGTGTGCTAGAAGTGAACCCTGCTTGTGCTATGGAGTGGTGTCAAGAGCAAGTGGAGCTAGCACAGACGGAAGTTGTAAGAAAATTCAAGGCAGGCTTCTGTATTTCTGGACACGTGGGCAAACAAAGGGAGAATGCTGCTTCTGTAATATCCAGCAAAGCTTGTGTAGATCATTAAAACACAATGTGTGAGCAGTTATCTTTGATAGTCAATGTGAATGTTTTCACTCAAGCACAGCCATTCCAAGAGTGTGGGTGCTATGGTTCTTTTCCCCCGGTAGCTGTTTTGCTCAAACTGACCATACTGGAGAAGATTGATGCCTTGTCCCCTCTCCAGCCAGGCATCTGTGGAGGTGCTCAGCCAGCCCCACTGATTTTGACTGGATGTTCTGTCAGCAAGCTGAGCCTGTGGGGTGTGTGCTGCAGCGTGTCATAACAAAATAGACATAGCAGTGAGAGGTGACTGCCTTAAAACTGGCCAATAGGCCCAAATCCTACTGTGTCAGATCAAGATGAGGATTTAATTTCTTTCCTTGGACTGAATGGTTTTAAAAAAACCAATTCCCTCTCTCAATTTTATTTTTTTCTGGTTGAGTGTGAGGCCATTGTTTAAGTCACTGTGAAGGTACAATCTTGTACTCAGAGTTTGTACAGGGGAGAGAGACTTGAGCCCCTCTTCATATAGGTCTTCTACATATTACATACTTTCCTGGTATGTTTTTACAGAGGTAGGACATCTAAGTCTATATTGATGAGCAGCACGCCACCGATTCACAGACTGGGGACTGGGGGTGATCCTTGAATTCTGAGGAGTTGTTTTACAGTGCTGCTTTCTCTTTTTCTGGTGACCACAAAGACTTTATGTTGGGGAGTTTTCTTTCTTTGCCGGATATCCTCATCTCTGGCAGCAGAAGTGGTGGCTGGTACTAGCTCTGTGCCTGTGACATTGGCTCATGCAGCATTTAGTGGTACGTATCAGCAGGTTTGTGGTGGTGGGTCAGAGCAGCAGGCAGCAGTGCCATCAGTTGCCGCTGCTGTTGTGCTGCTCAGGGAGGAGCTGCGAAGGCAGCTGGCTGGAAGGGCGA
>NW_009699481.1:16073-21277 GCF_000703405.1 Apaloderma vittatum
TTGCTGAACAGGTGGAGGCAGCCAGAGGTCCTGAGAGCTGTGAAGTGCTGGAGGTCTGACATGCGGCCTTCACGCATCTCCTCTGGTGATGGCCAGATAAAGCCGAGCTCCTGACCCATCTACCAGGGAGGCTTCTGCAAAGCTGAATTGCCATTTATGGTTTTGTAAAATCCCCCTGTAGCGCTGTTGAGTTTTTTTCTGTCTTTGGTGTGTAGAAGCTACACATCCAGGGCAGACCAATAGGCCATTAATTGCCACTGGGATGGCAGAACATTACAGGTCCGTGGTGTTGTGCGAAAGGTAATGGTGCTGCCATCTGAGAGGCAGATGCATGGAAACAGCCTTTCTGCACCTTCCCTTCTAGAGACCAGGAAGCCTCAAACCACTTGGAAATGATCCCAGAGATACCAAGCCAGTTGGAGAACTGATGTCCCCCCTGTGGCCAATTTATTTTCAACATTAAAAGGTAGTCAAGAAAAAGGTAGTTGTACTTCTGAGATTTGGGGCCTTTGAAGATTTGAGGGGGCAAAAATGTTATTTAAAATAGGATGTGAGCTAAGTGCCCTTCACTGTGGGGGTCCTTAAGTGCCTAGGGACTGTCTGTTCATCTAGCAAGAGATAGCCCCTTCTCACAGGAGATTACAGCTTAAACACACCAGGCGGTAAGGATAGGAGGGTGAGTAGGGACAAAAAGAGATGAGGCACTTTGCCCAAGGTCCGGCGGGAGTATGATTTGGATTGCTTGATTTCAACTCATCCACTGGATGAGTTGCCCCTAACTCCCCTGGCTAATTTGGGGACTGCAGTGCTTGTTCCTCTCAGGCTCACTCCTGATTGCTCCCCGGGTTTGAGCACCCTCCAGGCTGGAAGGGCCGTGGTGGCTGGCAGAGAGCAGCAGCAGTGGAGTGGGCTATGCTGGGCGGCTGTCCTGAGTGGAGGGAAACGTGGTGTCCTCAGCTCCCTGGCCTGGGAGGCTGTGGGAGGGTGCAGGGTGGTGAGAGGGGAGTGCGGTGGGAGGCGATGGGAGGGGCTCACAGCAGATAAATTCACGGTGCAGAAGGATTGCAGTAAAAGGCACTGATGGGTTCAGTTGTGAAGCTCTTCTGGTTGGGAGGGTTGTTGCTTATGGAGATTTTTGCTCTGGAGTTACAACACTCCATAAAGCTAATGAACAGAGTTTTCTTCTCCTGGGGCAGTGCTGATTGCTTCCAGTGATGTTGTGATGACTTTCATAACTGAATTTTCAGGTTAGTTGCTATTGTTCCCTTAATAGTGTCAGCTAACTCTCCTAATGTGAACTGACCCTGTTTTTGTAGCTTTGACAGTCACTTTGTACCTTTTCTTCCTTCTTTTTAAAATTGAGTGCATTTATTAAAAAGAGCAGCAACCCCATCTTCGTTTGATATTCTCACTTCTTTTGCAAGTGTTGCTGTTTTATGCATCTCCTAGCTGGTAGTAGGTAACTGTCTCTTTCAGCTCGTACTTCTGCCTCTGCCAGGGTTGAATCCTGTTGTGGATTGGTCTTGCGTTTTGAATCCAACCGCCTCCACTGCCCCCTTGGCATGGGCGCTGTGTCAGCCTGTGCAGGGTGCTGGCGGTCTGCTCGGCAAACGCTGTACAAGTGTTCAGCTTGCTGCAGAGGAGCAAAAAGGATTGGTTGGAGTGGCTGGGTAACTGAGATCCCTGCAGACTTCAGAGCTTCTCATATGTTTCTCATACAATGCCACACCTGAAGGGAAAGCTATAAAGAATAGTTTATTCAGGTTCTTTATCCATCTATTCAGGCAGAGGATTCAGTGAGGAGCCTATGTTGAGCGAACAGCTAAGCCAACCTACTAGCAATGCATAAATCTAAAATTAAGAGCTTGCAAGTTCAACATTTTTGAAGCAGGTTTTGCTTTCCCTAAGTCTAAGGAAGATGAAAAAGAGTCAGTGCCCTTCTGATGGGGAGAGATGCTGTTTCTTTCTAAAAATGAATGCAAATTGCTACCTAGTTACAAATCCCATTACTGTAGTGGTCCCTTGAAAAGTGACATTGGGAGGAGCAGCCACGTTTGGCTCTAGGACAGCCATCTGCTGGAAATTTGTGGCTACATATCTGTGCTGTTATTGTAGGACCAAGTGGAATTGAACATACTTGCCTGAAAGAGATACACCTGCAGAGCCAGATGGGAAAATAGGTGGGGAGAAAAGACTGTATTTTTAAGTGGGAGGGAAGTGTACTTTGTGGATTTGAGTCATGCTGTCTGAGGCACAGTTTGTCCCTGATCTAGCAAACCTCACCAAGCAGGTGACTAGCCCAACCCAATCTGAGAGCAAAAGTCCCAAAGTTGACTGCTAAATTCTGTGGAAATTGGAGAGGAGGACTATTGACAAAAACTCTGTAATTTATGCTGATCCCTTCCTAAGCATGAGAGAATCCGGAGAGGAGTGCCACCTCAACACACAAACCTCTCGGAGATGAGGCATCTTTGCTTCAGCTTTTTCCAAGTTGGTATTGCTGTCATCAGAAATGCTTCAGTGGTGGAAAACACTGAGTTTTCCTGCCATACGAACAGGGACACAACTACAGTCAGTTGTTCAGGAGCGTATATCTTCTGGACGTGCTGAGGCAACATTTGGGCTTTCTCCCCTGCAGTGCTGGTTGCACCAACTGCCCCCAAGTATGGAGAGGGGTAGGTGTGTGCGTGGTGCACTGCTGCTAGCTGGGGCGAGTGGGCAGTTCCCAAAGGAGAAGAGAGATGCTAAGGAAGATATTACCCTGTTCCCAGCTGCTGAGTCTGTTTCTCTGCCTTCTTCACCCTTTCCCTTGAAATTGTAACTCCAAATGGCTCAGGTGTGGGCCATTTACTGTGATTATTTCTTTCTTTTTTTTTTTTTTCCCCTCTGGCTCAATTTACTCTCCGTAGGAAGGAAAAGAGATGCAGTTACTGTTCAGAAGGTGGATGGAGAGAAGGTAGTATTTGCTCTCTGAGTGCAAAGGTACTATCTGGCAGGCTGCACGCTGAGGAGATAAATGAGCAGAGTTGTGAGGGGTGTGGTATGTGTAGCATATGATTTCAGCCTGTCTCTGCCAACATCTGTTGCCCTGACCTGAACAATACGAGGCATTTGAAGTCTAATCAAGTTCGTTGCTAATTCTATCCCGGTCAGAGCCAAGAGCCAGTGGAGCTGATCTGTGGGAGCTCGAAGGGAAGGAGTGGGGCAAAGGAGGGAGAGCGGGGTGCCTCTGTGAATGGCAGAGAGAGATAGCCTTTCCCTAACTCAACAAAAGACAAGCAAACCTGTGTGCGGGTGAAGGAGGGGTGGCTGGGGGAAGGTTATGAGTTGTCGTATTATGGAGAAGCTTGAACTGTCATCTGTACTTGATGGAAGCGAGAGAGATTGCAGTTGGAGCTGCAGAAGCGCTGCTTCCCTGATTGGATTAATAGAAAGGGAAGATGACTCTAGAATGGCTGCCCATTATCTGCACTACAAAGGGATTAGTGTGGGTTTCAGAGAAATTAATGGCTTTTGAGTTAGAGCAGAAATACTAATGAATGTCAGGGCCAGAGATGTACGGTGAACAAAATTGGTTCTCTTTTAGTCGGCGCGCGTTCGTAAGTCTGTGCATTTGGGCTGTGGAAGTGTGCTTTTTCTCTACAATTTTGAGTTTTAGATTAGGCTTTCAGTTTTCATATTTAGCTTAAACACTCTCATGATTTATTTGCAAGGTATTGTTAGATTGATTTTTTTCCCATCTTTTCAGACCTAGTGCCAAAGTAGCAATTTTTAAATTGCTGTTATGGCTTTAGTCATATATGCAGGAAGTCTTTGTAGGCAAAGTGTAGAGTGCTTTGAACAGATTGCTAAATGCGAGCTCTGGTCTGAGTATGTGGGTGACGTGGGGAAGCTGAGCCTGAGGTGGCAAGGTGAAACCTAAGTGCATCCTTTTTGTTAGTGTGGATAGGAGGTAACATCCTTCCCACATTTTTTAACCCCCATGCGGTTTGCATACTCACATTAAGTATATAAAACAATTAATGCTCATGTACGTTCATAATGTTCAACTGAAACTTGTCTACTTAATCCTGGTAAATTCTTAAAGCTGATTTTCTCTGAAGAGCAAGCCGAAGCTTTTATGCTGTTGCTGTCCTGAATCCTCCTCCTGCACGTACACAAAACTCTCACAACGCTTTCAGCCAAGGACTGGAGCTTCTCCTTAGACTGTAGGTTACAGCCCAAATTCTGCTTTCTCCCCAGTTGGTATCAGAAACCTCTTGGACAGTAAGTAGTTGTCTCAAATACTCATGGTTCCTGACTTGCCTTCTGCCCCTGGGAGGACAGACAAGACTTGCTTTGTAGCCAGCGGTGGTGAGAGCAGCTTGCACAGCATTTCTGGCCATGTTAGCTGGAAAGCCCGGCACAGACAGAGATGCACTAACTTCTCTACAGGCTCATCTTTGGCTCTTTATTTCCAAGCTTCGCCTGATGCTTCTGTTCTCTTAGTTCTGTGTTGAAGACATCCCAGGTATTCTCAGAGGTGATTATACTTGAAACTTGGTAGAGCGTGTGGCCTGCTAACAGGAAAGGTAACTGGTTAAGCTGAGACGCTGAAAGTATTTTGTGCCTCCAGCTGTCCACCTTTTTCCTTTTTCAGAGGTTGTCAGCCTGAGGGCAGAAATCAGGAGTGAAAGGACTCCTGTACCACTGTGTTTTCTAACTACGTGTTAAGGTCAATTGATGCTGATTTTTTTTTGACCTAATTGTGCCAAGCAGTGGATGAGGAGCTGTTCCCAGGTAGTTACCTTGCTCCTGCATCGGGAATAGCAGTCTCTGAGGGTGATGGATGACTGCAGGCAGAAACCTCCTCATTTAGGTGTGTTAATTCTGCCACTATTTGTAAGTCAAGGCCCATCATTGGTAGGAAAGGTTAAGTAAAAGTCAAATGGGAGCAAGAATTTTTTCCTCATGGCTGAGGAAAAGCTGAATTTTTACAGGGACCAACAAAAATTACACCGAGCCACATGCCTAGCCCGAGGTAAAATTATGATATTTGTGTGTATTAATGACAGCAGAAGTGGTCCAAATCAGATTGGAACAAATTTTGCATGTAAATATTTTTTAAAACTCAGAAATGCTTTAGATAATTCCTTTCGAATTCATGTCACTTTGATGCCCCGAATGACTCGTGCATAGTTGGTTTCCTGGGAACGAAGAAGATT
>NW_009699481.1:21306-66946 GCF_000703405.1 Apaloderma vittatum
CCCAGGTTTGTGAAAGGATCTGCTCCAAAGCACCTAAAGTGCTGAGGCACACAGATATATGTGTTTGAATCTGGACATACTCTTAATTTTTGGTTGCATCTCCTTGGCCCTGAGCCTCATTTCCATAAATCAGCAAAGCTCCTCTTTAGCAGAACTGTGCAAAATGTTCTGGTCCTGGGTCATGCTGAAGAGCTGCTGTCGTTGGGCACAGCCCTCCATTCCCCGCATCCCGAGTAAGTATGGGTGCTGGATGCCGTGCCCGGGTGCTGGCAGCGGGGCTGTGCTGGCCCGTTTGGCCGGCTCCGGCAGCCCCCGGCAAGGCGCAGCTCTACCCGCCGGCTGCAGGTGGGGCCTCTCTGGCTGGGTGCATTTCAGAAGGGGCAACGCGCTGTGCAGCGGGGTGAGGAGAGAGGGGAAAAAGTGTGAGGAGCAGCCCAGGGTCAGAGGAGAAGAAGGTGCTGCAGGTGCCAGCGCAGGGTTTTCCCTGCAGCCCCTGGTGAGACCGTGGTGGAGCAGGTATCTCCCTGCAGCCCCACGTGGAGAAGGTGGAGATTTCCTGAAGGAACTGTGGCCGTGGAGAACTTATGCAGGAGCAGGTTTATCCTGAGGAACTGCAGCCCCTTGGAGAGGACCCAGGCTGGAGCAGGGGAAAGGTCTGAGGAGGAAGAAGCAGCAGAGAGGAACTGACCACGATCCTCCATCACCTTCCCTCTGTGCTGCTTGGTGGGTGGAGGGGTTGTGTGTGAAGTCATGAAGCTGGGCTTGGGAAAGAGGGGGCAGGAGTGGAAGGCGTTGTTTTAATTTGTATGTGTTTCTCGCTATCAAAATCTATTGCAGTTGGCAACAGATTACTTGGTAATATTGTACTCTTCTGGACTAGGTTCTGGGAGACTTGCAGTGTTTCGTTGCTCTGTTGCTATTCTCCT
Source organism: Apaloderma vittatum (assembly GCF_000703405.1). Classification (NCBI taxonomy): domain Eukaryota; kingdom Metazoa; phylum Chordata; class Aves; order Trogoniformes; family Trogonidae; genus Apaloderma; species Apaloderma vittatum. The sequence continues at coordinate 22,233 of NW_009699481.1, forward strand.
GTATAATCCCAGGACAATGGCTTTGTTTCTCTGCCCCTCTGTTTCACTGTCCCATTTTTGTAAAGTGTTTTGGTACCTATCAGTAAAAAAGTGCTGTGTTCTCGTTGGCTCAAATGTGCTTGTGTTTGATAATTATAACCTGCTGGGTGGAGGCTATTTCTGTGATCCTGTCCTCCAGGTATATGAGTAGGAACTATGTATAATCCAGAACGATGTAGCACTTTGAAATGATTATTTGAAAAGAATTAATGGTGACATTCTCATTTTGTTTCCTCCAGAACACAAGCCAGTGTTCCCAAATATTCTGAAGAAGGGATACTTAGAGATTAGAAGAGACAATGACAGCTTCTGGCAAACCTGTTACGCTGAGCTCTCCCCGTACAAACTGTACCTGTATTGCTTGGACAGCAGTGGCAACCAGACTCTTCCCACCGTGTATCCACTGATGCATTTTCAAAGGGTCACTGTTACTGGTTGCATTGAAACCAAGGTGGTGGATGCTGTCCTGTCAGACAACTCGCAGCTGCAGCTGAAGGCAGAGTCCGCATGGGAGGCTTTGGACTGGGGACGGAAACTCTGGGAAGTGGTGCGTGCTTCTGTGCCTGCTTTCACGAGACAGCAGGAGAAACTGGAGAATGTGCCAAAGCCTGAAAATAACAGTGACCTTTCTCAAACCAATGGATTGTTAGAGAAGCCTATGGAGCTCTTCCTGTCCGTGAATTTGACTGAAAACACTAAAGAGTACCAAAATATTCTCAAATCAGGGACTCTTTATAGGTTAACTGTCCAGAATAACTGGAAGGCATTTACTTTTGTCTTGAACAGGTCTTATCTCATGGCATTCCAACCGGGTAGACTTGATGAAGATCCTCTGCTGAGTTACAATGTGGATGTGTGCCTGTCGGTCCAGACAGATACTCAGGATGGCTGTGACTCTTGCTTTCAGGTCATTTTTCCTCAAGATGTCCTCCGCCTTCGTGCAGAGACTCGTCAGAGGGCCCAAGAGTGGATGGAGGCACTGAGAGCAGCAGCCAATGCTACTAGAAGTTTAACTCAGAACCCACAGGTCACGCTTAGGAACAAACCCGGAGATGGGCCCTTGGGAAACGATCTTAGAAAGAGCAAGCGCCAGTCTGTGACCACCAGCTTCCTGAGCATCCTGACCACGCTGTCTCTAGAGAGAGGGCTCACAGTTCAGAGCTTCAGGTGTGCAGGTAAGTAAACAGGCTGCAGCATCCCCTTCTTCAGGGAAGGAAAATCTCTGGGAAGAGCATGTATGTGTTTTAGCAACACACAGCCCTTCCCTGCTTCTCACTATGGTTGTAGACACTTGAGTGTGTTAGCCTTTCTTTGCTCTCTGTAAAATGTGGAGAAAAGGGGTGGCTGAGCTGTTTTCTTGGTTCAGGACATTGGACATATGATCCAGAATCAAAGGGATTTGAATTCTGGATATGATGCAACTTTCCAGTTTTGAGCACTTTTGTGTCTTTTTATAACTGTGTCTTCTCCTTTTTGGAACTCAGTTTCAGCTCTGGGCCTTCTTGGGAGAGTCCTGAAAGCATACATGCTTCCCTAAAACACTGTCATTTGGCAACACGTACTCTAGCACAGAGGTTCAGGCATGAGCTCACCTGCTCGGTTCTTCCCTTGAAGCAGGGGTAAAAGCATGACCTTAAGCCTCTGCAGCTAATTGTAAATTTCGGTTCATTTGACTGCTAACTAACCTGGGCAAGATCATGATTTTACCCAGTTTGGGAATGAAGGGAAAGTACGAGAGGACCTGTGTGAATGCAGTTTATTGCCCTTTAACAAGGACAGTTTTGTGGATCAAATTTGGACGCCTCGTGCCTAAACTATACTCTCTGGCTGGCTTTAGTTACGCTCACATAGAAATTGTTGACTGTATCAGCAACAGCTTTTCTGGAGGGTTCTCCTCTTTTGTTATGGGAGCTGTGAGAGTCCTGCCTCTTCCTTGCTCTGCTCTGGGGTGGAGATCCATTGTGGAGCCTCTGATTGCTCTGAAACCACACGTGGCTCGGGGTGGGGTGGGTCTGTGTGGGCCCAGGACCTCCTGGCTGGCCTGAATCCCTTCCACAGGAGACCTGAGCCCTAAAGTGCTGGGTTGGCCTCGGAACTGGCTCTGGTTGCAGCTGAGTTTGTCCTCGTCTGGTAGTCACTTGCATGGCACCCACCTGGTAGCTGGAGCATTGTGAAGGTTGGCCTGACTGCAGTTAATGATTTGGTCACCGTATTTGGCCTTCTGCCTGAATTCAGTTCTGTTTGTGGTCACAAACTCTTTGTGTGACTTCAATTTATTTTTTTTTTTTCCCTGGGAGTGATTATGTACCAAATTACTGCTGAAACTCAAGGAGCCTGGATCCTCTGGTAACTCTGATGACTTGAACACTGTTGGACGATGGTCATGTCTTACCTTTAAGAGTAGCTGTGAGAGTGGGAGCTGCAGGGAGACTGGGAATGAGCCAATAAGTATCTGTGAGATGGATGCAGCCTGGTGTGTTGTCCAGAAGACAGCCTTGTGAAACTCAAGAATACAAGAGAATTAACAGCCTCGTTTTAAGATAATGTCCCAGATTACATTAAAACTTTATTCCTTTCTCCTAATTTCTTTTAATTCAAAGATCAGTAGAGGAAAAATTTGTAATTTTGCTTCATCCTCTGACTGAGGTCCAGGAGAGTTTCAAGTGATCATTTTCAATGACCTCCTCAAAAATATGATCAGGCACAAAACACATCTTAAACACAAAATAGATTTTAGTCTTGCATTATATATATGGGAGCAGAGTTTTTCGTGGGAAAGGGTGGATTTTCTCTCCCAAACGTGGAACAATTCATCTGCGCTTGCTCGTGCATTCGCCCCAGAAGTGAGGTGCTCTGGGCACGTCAGGGATGCACAGCATCTTTCCTCGATAGGTGCGAGGCATTCCCAGTGCTTCTGTGGCCTCCTTTTAGTCCGCGAAACTGAGCAAACAGTCTTATGTGGGGAAATGCGAGTTGGGGAGAGCCTGGGAGAAGCCAGCCGCTGGGATTCCCTGCACCCGAGGCTGGGGAGGCACAGCACCTTTCGCCGCGGCTTGCCCGAGACCCTGGCAGCCGGCCTTCAAGATTCAGCTGGAGCTTGTAGCGGTTACCACGGCATAAAGCAACGAGTAGTTGTAATTATAACTAGGAGAAACTGGGGCAACTTCGCTGGCTCAGAAAAGTTTTTGCTGAGGAGGCTTTGGAGGCACACCAGCCAGCCGAGACCCTCTCCTGGCACCTCGCTCCCTCCAGGCGCCTTGCGCCCTTCCCTGGCGTGGGCTGCTGTTTAACCTAAGGGGCCTGCTGTTGGTAATTACAGCTTGCAGGCATTGAGAGCGGTTTTCCCCAGGGCTGCTGGGAGGGGTAAGCTTGGAAAAGGATGAGGAGGGGGGAGGAAGAAAAGTTTTGCTGTGAATTCTTCAGCCATTTAGTGCAAATTCCTGTAATTACCGTCTTTGTGTCCTGTCCCAATGGCACATAATACAGCAGAAGCCTTTCCTAATTGAGACCTTACAGGAGGTACAAATCCCTCCTTTGTTCGGCCTGACAAATTAGTGCCAGAAAGTGGCAAGGTCCGAGTGGGAATCAAAGGCAAGCAACACAAAGATGGAACTTAAGGCTACAGTAATAACCCTCTCTAGTCCGGCGGGGGTGGGAGGGAAGGAAAAGTAATGACCAATGAAAAATGAAGGGGTTTTTTGTTGTAAATTCCCTTGACATGACAGCACCTCAGGGCTGCTTTATTTATTTAGGAAAAGTGATTAAATAGTAATACAACAGGGCAGGCCATTGTCTCTCAAGCTACCCCCCTCCCTACAGACCCCTGCTGCCTTGGCTAATTGATTGACAATGAACCTCTGATAAAGAAGGTTGTTGGGAGGACCTGATGGGGCCAGGGTTTTGGTGTGGTTTTTTTTAATTTTCTCTTTGCCGTCTTTATGGGGTTCCCCTCCCCAACTTTTTTTTTTTCCATGCTTGAAATGCCCTCTGCATCCCCCTTTCCTTTTCTCAGTAAAAACTTTTCAAGTGACTGCTCCCCGACAAGCAGCTGACACTCACAAGCGGGTAGGGGAGAATGCAAACGTCTGTGCCTCTCTGTTGACAGGTTTATCTTGGGGTCTGACTAGCACTTTTCACCTTGTGATCTAAACCAGGGCAGCTGTGTCAGATGTAGTCATGGGGCAGGGGGGACGAACTGTTGATACGCTGGAGTCAGAAGGGCAGCTTGAAAAAAGTTTTCCTTTGCTTGATCAGCAGCTACAGAAGCTTTTCCCCACATTTCTGACTCTTTGTCTTACTGCAGAGGGCAGGACATTATTTCTCATAATTTCCAAAAATGAATGATAAACAGTGGAGAGGCATATTTTAATACACACTTTTACCTTTGCTGCCATTATTTATATTCTTGGCTTGGAACAGCAGTACATTCTGGAATGTGGGGTAAACTAGAAACTGCTGGCACTGGAATGGCAGCCTCCTCTGTCCTTTGCATGTTCCTGTAACTGCAGACCTGATCTGGCCCTGTTGCTGGGGTACAGCTGCGTTCCCATGGGAAGAGTCTGGGGCTCTGAGCAAGAGTGACGTTTGTGAGCATTGTCTTCCAATAGATATGAAGTGAAAATTGGTTGCAAGTCCAAGGTGGTAAATGTCAGATTTTAATATTTGCTCTTCAATGTAGAAAATGAGAGACACGCATCGCGCTGTTTTTGGCAACACTAGGATGATCTGTTGTTGGTGGTTGTGTGTTATTATTTCTGTCTTTATTTCATCTGGATTCAAGAGAAATCCCCAAACTGTTCATGTTACAAAGTTGGGATGAGGTGGCTTCCATCAAAACGTGTTTGGCAAGTGCAGCATCTTTCAGACAGCATGGCCAGGTTTTGGTAGTAGGGGGGCTACAGGGGTGGCTTCTGAGAGAAGCTGATGGAAACTTCCCCTGTGTCTGACAGAGCCAATGCCAAGCAGCTCCAAGACGGACCTGCCACTGGCCAAAGCTGAGCCCATCAGTCACAGTGATAGCACCTCTGGAATAACATATTTAAGAAGGGAGGAAAATGTTACTGCAGAACTGCAACCAGGGAGAGGAGTGGGAATACATGAGAGAAACAACTCTGCAGAAACCAAGGTGTCATTGAAGAAGAGGGACGAAGAAGTACTCCAGGTGCCAGAGGAGAGATTGCCCTGCAACCCACAGTGAAGAGCATGGTGACACAGGTCGTCCCTCTGCAGCCTGTGAACGTGGTGCAGATGTCCACCTGCAGCCTGCGGAGGACCCCATGCCAGAGCAGGGGGATGCCCAAAGGAGGCTGTGACCCTGTGGGGATCCTGCGTTGGAGTAGGGTCCTGGCAGGACCTGTAGAGTCTGTTCCTGAAGGACTGCAGCCTATGGTAGGGACCCCACACAGGGGAGCAGTTTCTGAAGAACTGTCTCCCGTGGGAGGGACTCCATACCAGCGCAAAGGAAGCATGTGAGGAGTCCTCTACTTGAGGAGGAAGGAGTGGCAGAGACCACGTATGAGGAACTGGAACTGACTGCAACGCCCATTCCTCATCCCCCTGCGCTGCTTAGAGGGGAGGAGATGGAGAAATCGTGAATTAACTTAAGCCTGGGAAGAAGGGAGAGGTGGGAGTAAAGTGTTTTAAGATTTATTTTATTTCTCATTGCCATTCTCTGATTTGATTGGTAATAAATTAAACTAGTTTTCCCAAGTTAAGTGTGGTTTGGCCATGACAGTAATTGCTGGGTGATCTCCCTGTCCTTATCTTGACCTGTGAGCCTTTCGTTATATTTTCTCTCCCCTCTCCAGTTGAGGAGGGGGAGTGATAGAGCAAATTTGGTAGGTGTCTGACGCCCTGCCAAGGTCAGCCCATCGCAGAGTGCTCCAGTGGCTGTCCTGTCTCCCTGTCGGGCTGTCTGTGGGCTCCTGGAGGAGCTCTCCTCGAGGTCTGTAAGGAGCAAATGTCCTTAGCTGCCCTTCCCTGTGGCTGTTCCCTCCACATGTTTCCATAGATGGGGAAGACAAATGGCCTCTGCCCTTGCCTCTTGTTTTTACCTATCTTCTGTTCTTTTATTGTCTCTCTTCCTTTTCACGTTTTAATTTTTCTCTCCTTGTCCTTCATTAAAACAAACATTTTTTAGAGAAGTCAGTTGTGTCTGCCAGGAACTCTTGTTGCTTAGACAGCAAGTCCTAATGGATGGGGAAGCTTCTGCCTTCTGCAAAATGTGCTCTAAACCCTTTTATTTCTCTGAGTGGTTTTCCTTGCTCCTTTTCTAGGGTGCCTTGTCTCTTTTTCTCCCAACTTTCTCCATGTCTGCTTACTTGCCAAAAGGATAAATACTGCTGTTAGGGCTCCACCGACTTGGCTGGCTGAGCTGAGCACTAGGTGCACAGAAGCCAAGGTTAGTAAATGGGCTATTTTCTGAGCTTGCAGCCTTGTCAAATTGAGCAGCAGGTGGAAAGCTGTTGGGAAGCTGGCTTTCAACGAGTTGTTCTGTCTCTAGTGCTGTGATCATGTGTGTAGATGGGGGACAGTCCAGTGCATCATGCCCTACTCATACAGCCTCTGCTCTACCTCACAGCCAGTGGTCTGAAACCAGCCCCTACTGCAGTGAAAGTCAAGTTCCTTTTTTTTTTTTCCCCCCCTCTGTATGAGGAGAAAGCATTTTCCTAATAGCTTACAAACCAGCAAGTGTTATTAAAAAAAAAAATAAATTACCCAGATGGAATGTTTACTTTGTTCAACTTCTCAAAAAGCCATATAGCTAAAAATTCTCAAATCCAGATAGTTGAGAAGCATGTGTGTGCCTTCCCTGAGTTAGCAAATACTGTGTGAACTGTCATCGCACCCAGCAGCTATTTGTAGCATGAAACTGAAATAAAACTACTAGGGGACAATCAAAACAAAAGTAGCACAATAAAATACCAGAAGGTTGTCAGCACTCTTGTCGTATTATTAGTCCCAGATAACAGTTGTTCTCACCTGTCCAGGGCTTTCTAGTGTTGTGCTTTCTATGTGCTGTGTGTATTTTGTGCTTCAGTTGATGTCTTTGTTCCAGGACTTCAGCAACTTCTTGCCTTCCCTGTATTTAAGACTCTGTAAAATCCCCTGAGAATGTGTTTTGTGCTGTAAAGGTTTTATTGTTTAAGTATCTTTGCTTTAGACCGCAGTCCTCTAGTCTTGTATGTGACTTTAAGGCCCTGTCTTGATTGACTGAAATGGAAAACTTCCACTGCTAACAATGGTATTTCTAAACTCATATTTTTTGTTAGCCAAAGCCAGCTGAGTAGAAGAAACATCATCTGTGTCTAAATTGCTGTTTGGAAAATACACCATGTCTCTATTAGCTTTGTATAAGCTGGTAGAATGCAGGTCCTTCCCCTTCCTGGGATTTGGCTGGCACCTTTGCGGAGTGAGATGTTCCCCTTCACAGGATGTGGTTTGCAGTTGGTCTGCTGCTACCCAGAAGGGCAGCTTAGATGAGTATTTGGCCAGTTCAATGCCTGTCCTGCACCCTGATGTGCACGTTGCAGTTCTCACCTGGTGTTTTCCTGACTTCTCTGCCTCAGCCTCGTAGGTGGATACAAATGTCTTGACTGATGAATCTACATATTCCTCCTGGCAGGTTTAAAGGACACCTGCAATGCCTGGATGGGGATAGGTGACCCCATCTGCCTCTGTGAACAACTCTGCAGGTTTTCAGTATTTTTTTTTAATTATTTTTTCCATCACAAAATATCTGTGCTTATTTCTTTTACTGTTACGAGCTCAATTCTACTGTGTGTAGGCATGTCTGTACTTACTCTCAGTATAGGCTCAGTGTTTGTCCTTGGCTATAACTTGTTGCTTTCTGGCCTGTGGGTGCCAGGTAGTAGTTCCACTGCCCCCTAAGAACTCTTGGTTACTTCGGGATGTTATGGGCCTCTTTATTGTATGAAACCAGTCTTGGTGGGTTTTTTGGCATAAAGCTTAAAGAAGAGAATGCCAGAAACAGGCAGTCTAAATGTCCAAGTCTCACCTTCCTTGGGATGGAAAAAGCTACATCTGGAGAAAAGGAAGTGTTTTCAGACCTGAAAACTCCGACATCTCTTCCTCACCATCCCAGTTCTTCTCTGGAGAACCCAGAGGTTCCTTGTGAATTAAATTACAAGAGACAACTTTGTTGAGCTAGCATCTTTTAGAGGTAAAAGATGATTAGTCAAGCCAGCTTTTGCTAATAAAAACCTTGCCTTCACAGAAAGGTGCAGGCAGGGTGTATCTGCACGGGTATTTTTTGCGACTGCAGTTTATACCAGATCCCTGTTAACATGACTGTTAATCGAGTTTCCTAAGAAAACAAAGCTTATGTTCTAATGCTGTTTGCTCACCATTTTACCCCTGCCCCATAAGATTTGAATGTACCTGACTGTTTAACAAAATTTCGTGTAGCAAAGATGTGGGAATCTTAGAGATTTCACAGAAGCTGGAACCGTAGGGAGCCCCTCTTAATGCTGTTCTGAGAAAAAAGCCTGCAAAAAAACCCTCTGCGTTTGCTCGGCATTGGAACATCCACACAGGTATGCAGCTTTGAGAGACAAATACAGAAGGAAAAATGCTGCTTTAGGTCCACTACCACAAACCCAGGGCATTTGTGTGTGCATTGGCACGGCTCCCCCGCTTCTGTCTCATGCCAAAGCACTATATTATTGTCTACTACTACACGTGGATCAGATCAGAAGTTACAGAACAAACCACAGGCCAACTGGTGGGAAGGTTTCTGGTTCCAAGTCTGGCCTTCTGCAACATGAACAGACTCTGATACGTACCCGAGCTGCGTAAATCTGAGTAGTGCATGAGCCCAAGGTAGTGCTGTGGTAGTGATGTGCAACGGTAGTGATGTGCAACCAAGAAGAAATTTTCCCAAAAAGCATTGGCAAAAAATATATAACCACATTTAGCACAGTTATTCCTTATATTGAAAGGAGGTACTAAACCAGCTGTGTATTCAAACAGAAACAGAGCTGATTATTTCTATGTATGCTAATAGCTGCTGTATCAAATAAATGAAGCTCAGCAAACCAGGTAGCCTTCAGTGTAAGTAAATGAGTGAGCAGTGCAGGGATAAGTGGTCTTCAGACTGACAGTGGAGCGGGAATGAAAACTGAGTTAAGTAAAGAGCCCCTTTGCTAAATGACCTGGCCACAACTGAGCATGCTGGCACCAGCGTTTGCTCTCATCACACAGACAGCTGGCCTGCTCTTTGCCCTGTTCCCGTGTCTACCTTCTCAGTATATAAAACCAAGCATGAGTGTAATCAGCTGTAGGAATGGGAATACCGTTATTAATTATACTCAAATTGTCTACTTACCCCAAGCTGGCAGGCTTCAGGAGCTGGCCCAGAGAGTGTACTCAGTTCTCATCCCTCACTAAAGAGCTAGTGAATTACTGAAAGTAACTCATTCTGCAGGAGCTCTCCTTCCCTTCTGTCAGGCAGTGCTTCAGAGTCTTTAGCACATTGCCAGATATTGCAGAGAATAATCCTATAAGGGCACGGGGGAAAGAATAGCAAACCAGCTTGAGATGTGTGGTATAATTCCTCAGCACTGCTGTCCTGGGAATGGGGAGAAAGGAGTCAAAAGGAAGCACTACGACAATACAAACTGGCCGTGTGTTAAAGGATTTGCAAACTTTAACTGTGTGTGAAGCATGTTGTTATGTTGTTTGTAATTCCCTCGAAGTGAGTTCTCTGGGAAGAATGGCATCTTGGCCCTTCTCAGCGTTTGACACTAAAAGTAAAAAACCCTTTGTTACGATGAAATTCGAGTTGGGAAGTTCGAGCGAATGAAAAGTTGATTTCCAAAAGTATGGTTCTGTTGCAGCCATTTGACATAGCTAGTAGTTTTTGGTCCTGATTTATTGGTGAAACGTTATTCTTGACTTACATAGGCAAAGCTCAAGCTTGCGCTTTGACATTTATGGTTTTTTAGTGTTACATTTGCAGACTCAGCTACTGTTAGTTCTGTTGGGAAGACAGAATTTAGCTGTGTAACCTGCAGCATGCTTGTATCCTATCTTCTCTGAAGGATAAGTTTAATGCAAACATGCAGAATGTTGTGTATGCACGTATATGTGCTATCGCCTGGCTTGGTTTTTTCTTGATTGTTCATCTTCTTGGAGAGAGTCACAGCTCTGTGTGTTTGACATCACTGACGTAAAGGGTTTTGTTTACTTCTCCTACCCCTAGCAGTCTAAATATTGGATGTCTGCGCTAATCCAGTCTTTGCTGATTGGAAGAAAGCCTGGGTGCCCAGGGGATGGTTCACCTCATCTGCCTTGGAGACATGCTCTGTGGCAGCACGCCACTTCGACGTCACTAGTAGAGTGGGATGAGTCACTCTCTGGAGCAGCTTGTGTCCCCAGCCCAGGGTAAAGCCTGCAGCCAGCAAGCCTGGACTGGGTAGGCTAAGTTAGCTGAGCTGGATTGCGAGACGTGGGACAGACAGGACTATGCATTGTATCTTCAAATGGCACTAATGAGGATGGGAAGGCTGTTAATTGAGGGCTTAGTCCTGAGCTCCAGCTAGCAGTCAGGGTTTCCATTGACTCCAAACAGCTGGTCCATCCTTTTGAGTCTATTTAAAAAGAAAAGAAGACTCTGGGAGTTGGGGACTAGTGTGAACCCTTCCTTGTTTCTGGAGAAGCTGATCTAGATTATAATTAGAGTGGGATTTGTACAAATAATGTGAGATTTAGATGTTATTTTGATATTTATCGCTGTTTAGGGTCAAACCCATATAGCTTCAACAGGGAAAACATTCTGCCTTTCATCTGTTAAAGTTTGTTGGCTTGTTGTTTTTTGTGGTTTTTTTTTAAGTCAGTAAGACGTTCACAAAAATGTAGGCATGGAACGTAAAGTGTCAGACTTTGTTTGAAGGCTTATCAGTTTTTGATTATTTCTTTAGAAAGAGAATTGCTGTGGAAAAAGAAATAATGCTGTGATGCAAATTCAAACCTGGGTAGGCACGAGGGGGAACTGAGCTAGATTGTTAGTGTGTCTTCCTTGTGAGTTTGAATTTTTTCATGGCAGAGTGAATTGGAATAGTTACATAGAAACACAAGGCCAGCAACTGTAGTAATTCTCACCTTCTCTTTCTGCTTGTGCTGAGCAGTTACAGCAATGCTATCTGTCTGATCTAACACTGAAAATTCATTGCTATGCTCCTTCTGCTTAGTCTGCTTTATGACTTTATCAAGCTGAAAGCCTTTTGAAGTCGGTGGGTCATTTTCTTCTCTTCATATTGTATGTTGTTTCTAAACGAATTAGCTTCTAAGCTAATCTGTCATAGATTTGATTATGGTACGCAATCACAAGGGAGTTGCTTTTTCCTGATGCTGAGCAAGGAACTTTATTGAATAAGGAAAACAGTTTAGTGTTTAATTCTAGTTTGGTCTTCCACTTTCTTGCTTTCACTGTGGAGCTACTCCAGTCTTTTTTTGCTAGAAGATTAAAGAAAAAGGTATCTGGATAAAAATAATAGCTGTGTGTGTTGTCCTTGACCGTATACACCCTGAAAGTGCAGAAGTGGAATTGTATTCAAGTGTCCTGCATTCATCCTCCATGCTATCCTTGCCACCACCTTAAGTCAAGGAGAGAGACGTGTTATAACTTTTTAACCTCATCCTCCTGTGCTACTTTCTTCCTCAAGTCTTAGCACTTGGAGTGGAGCCTCTTGATGTTGATACGCCTGCTCTGCTCACAGATATGTTGTTGAGAGAGGTTTGTCTGTGCTCAGCAGCACTTTCTTGCTGGTATTTTTTCTAACCCCTATTTTCTTTGCTTGATTCAGAGGCTGTTTTGTCATATTTTCTGCGATGAAAGGTTTAGTATTACTCCTTCCCTCACTTTGCTACAGCATACCTACAGCTACATTTCTTCCCTCTGTAGCTTGCTCTGTAACATCCTTTAGTTGGGGATGATTTGGAGTAATAGTAAATACCGCAGTATTCTCCTTGCTCTAGGGTCAGGGTTTGCCAGACCTTTGTACAATTGTTATATAGATAATGTTCCGTGTAAGCCTCAGGAATAGGTGAGAGAGGCTTGGTGAAAGTTGTGCTGCTTTTCCCCCCCGATCCTGTGGAAGGTGCGTTCTCTAGCTCTGGGCAAGTGTTTTCTGTGCAAGCATGAAATGATCCCTTCCCTCATCCTAAACCATTTGTTGAGCTGTGTTATGGATCTCTGAGGGAGTCAGCTACATCTGACTGTCATGCTGGGGGGAGAGCTCAGGAGCCTAAAGTGAGGAATGAGTACTGGCTTTGCTTCTGGTAAATGTGATGGCAGGTTGATGTACCTGAACGTCCAGGTGCAAGATTTCCGAGGACATTAAGCCATAGGCTGTTCCTTCCTCCTCTTCTTTCTCTCTTATTCCATCTTAAAAAACAAAGTAGCATAAGTGGTCTGTGCCACAGAAATATGTTTGTCACACTGCATTGCTTTGAACTGCATAACATCAAAGAAAATCAGTGCTTTGATAACTTGATTTGAAAGGATTGTAGAAATAACCATCATTATGAATCACAACAGATAGGAATGGAAAAGATGGCGATTTTCAAACAGCAAAGCTTGTAAGGTAAGGGAAAATGTAAGGTAGGTGCTGTTGCCACATCCTCATCTAAAATATCCCCACCTTACAGCTGTTATGTAGCTTTGCAGAATATAATATACTTGAAAATACAAAGAGGAATGAGAAATACTCTGTAAAAATTTGTTTCTGAGGAGCAAGGAAACAAGTGTGGGCTCAGAGAAGGGCTAGAATAAGGGAGAAAGCAATGCGTGCTGCTTGGGTAGGAGCTTCCACTTTCTCCTCTTTGTAGAAACACCAAGATTTCTTGCTGAGACCCTCTTCACCCCAGAGGAGTGGGCATACTTCCCTGTTTCCTTTGCAAGGGGCAAGATTTGCCTCGGTTGTGCTCTTAAAAACATTGGCTTTGTAGCGACAGTGTGAGTACCTTCTCTAAGCATCTTCCCAGGCTGCTGGTCAGATGAGTGTCATGTCATATGAGTGGGACTGGTATTTCATGTCTTGTAAGCTGTTCAAAACCTTCACTTTTACTTATGAATACATTCTGAAAATGGAACTACAGAGCACTGGTACTCAGCTTACTACCTGCTCACTTCATCCATAACAACACAGAGCAGCAGGACTGCATAGAAACTTTTAACTGTCTAGTCAGGAAATTCTTTTCTTACAAAAGGAACAGGAACAGAAAGATGGGAAAATGTGAGCTTTGCACTGAGTGAGGTGTGAAGTTGTTGGCTCCTACATTCTGATCCGAAGCCACTGTTGTAAGTTCTTTTTGTTTGTAATACACTGCTAAATTACTTGAATTACCTTTGCACTTCTAAAAAGCATACCTGCATTCTTTCTGCGCTAAAAATACTGCTTTGCAAAAAGTTCTGCTAATATTTACCATACAAGTATTATTTCCACAATGATAATAGTTTACAATTATAATGTTTGAGTTTTCTGTTTGATTATTAGCTGAGATCACGTTTTTGCATTATGTATATTGAGTTATTACGCTAAACAAAATCAGCTATACTGACAAAAACAATCAGCCAGTTGACTTCTGCCTGAAAAACTCTGTTTAATCAATACTTTCACTGTAAAAGTGATGTGCGAGGATTTTGCTAATCAGCGTTACTGACCAGCTCCAGCAGGGACTGTCTGAGATTACAGCACATACAGGAGTGGGGCTCTGGTCCTAATTGTGTCTGTAGCCTTAAATGTCATATGGGAACACTAGCATTTCAAGGAAAAGCAGAAATACCATCATGTGTGCTGTGTCAAGGAGATGTTAATAACTGCCACACACATCTCATTGTATCTTATCTAAACATTTTTAGCCTTGCTTCCTAAGCAGGTAGTTTAATGGGATTGTGCTATCTGTCTTCAGCCCTCCACTCTAATACTATTTGCACCCATTGACTCATTTTAGCCACACTTCAGAGAAAGACAGAAGTGTCATATACGTTGGGTTTCTGTGTTTTCTGTGAAAACAGGTGGTCAAGTGAAGCAGGAGAGCTCTGTGTTAGTTCTTTCCGAAAAGAACTAGCAGCCACTTTTGAATACATTGTTTTACCCAAGCGACTCCATACAAGAGGGTATAGGAAGAGGCAAGGGATCCAGCTGTGAAAAAAGTGTCAGGGAGACCTCAGACCTTGTAAGACACAGGATAATCCAATCATAAGAAAAAAAACCAACCTGCATAAAAGTGTGTCACTACTGCTAGTCAAGGAGTACTCCTTCTCGGTGTGGCTGCTGCTCAGGGTTATTGTTCATGGTCTGACTGAGTTTTGCCTTGGCAGTGCTAGTTCTGTGGTCAAATCCTACCTGCCGAGTCAGCATCCCTTCTGGCTGTCAGCAGGAGCTGGCTTGTGCTTCTCCAGACAGCCAGTACTGGCCCGTTTTGTTGTGGGGAAAACAGGAGCTGTCTGGAGCAAGCACACAGTACTTCTGTGGTCTGACGTTTTCTGTCTAAGCTTCAGGTCAAGTTTTTCAGATGGCCGTGGGCTTTAAATGTCCAGTGTCTCACAGCTGGTCTTCTGCCTTTTTTTGAGAAGTGCTAAGCATCCTTTGGCTGTTCTGTGAACCCAAGTTCATCACAGAATCATACAATCATAGAATCATAGAACAGTTTTGGCTGGAAGAGACCTTCAAGATCACTGAGTCCAACCGTTTCCTAGCCCTGTCAACACCACTAAACCATGTCCTTCAAGTTAGTGTATGCTTGTTCAGTGCTAGTCCAAAAATACGGATATTTGTTCCTGTTTTTAGGAAGTAAGAAATGGCTCATTGGAAAAATAAATAAATAAAATTTTAAGGTCTCAGATGGAGGAATAATTACTTGTCTTACTGCATCCTGAGTGTGTACCTCTGGTGTGGTGTACAAACCCAGACCTTTTCCCCTCTCTCTTCTCCAGGCTGTCAGCGCTCCATAGGCTTGTCCAATGGGAAAGCCAAGGTGTGCAGCTACAGTGGATGGTATTACTGCAGCACCTGCCATGTGGATGACAGCTTCCTCATCCCTGCACGGCTGGTTCATAACTGGGACACTTCCAAATACAAGGTAATCTCCCTGCAGGCTGGCTTCTTAGCGAGTGAACCGTATTGGTCTTTAGGTAGAAACGCAGACATTGCAACAGATTGAAGGTTACAGACATTGACTGCTAATACTCTCTTTTTCATCCCTCTTGCCAGAATGTGCCACACTCTCTCAACAAGACAGGTATTTTCATCACAATTTCCTTAGCCAGGCCTAAGGCATTCCTCCAAAGGAGCAGCCATGTTCCTTTTTCTTCGTGGCATCTTTTCTGTCATTGCTTATCTGGTTGTTCAGAAGGCAGGGTGGGACATAACACTGAAACCCCTGAAACCCCTTTTTTTAATTAGCACTAAACTTTGCAGCTGTTAGGCCCTTGAGGAGCACCTGCGTCGTGGGCACTAGAGACTGTGGATTGGCACTGCTTGGTAATGGTTGCTAACTTGTGAAAATGGCCGTGGGAGACTGGCATACTCAGACACGGTGTTTGCAAGGCCCAGTATGTCCTGTCTCTTGGCACGAATATTTTGAGGATGCTAGAAGGACACTGCTGTAATACTCATTTGGAACAGACAGCCAAAAGCAACATAAAGAGAAAATTCTATGGTTGTTCACTTGCCACATAAGCAGCTTTTCTAAAACTTCCATAATCTGCTGTTTGCTGCTGCCTCAGTGGCTGGTCATTAGATAGGGGCAACCGATTACAAGCCTCAGAGCATTATGCCAGCAAACACAGTAGCAGTGTTGTTTTGCCATCTCAGGGAGCATATGCTGAAACAATAACAAACTCATAAAGAGTCCAGACCATGCTAGAGCTTCAGACCTCGCAGCCACTGTTAGGAGAGGCTGTTTGATGTTTTGTGTCTGCGAATATTATTATGATGGGCTATTTGACAAGGGAAAAAAATAACCAGTAAATGCCCTATTAGAGGAAAAGCAGCTCTCTTGTAAAAGAAAATTTGTCAGATGGGGAGATTATTGAAAGGTAGCCAGAGCCTGCCATCAGGAAAATTATAGTCTTGCGCCATGAAATACAAGATTCTTCAGAGTAACAAAGCTCCTACGTGTGGCGACAAGAACTGTTCCCTTTCCTAGAAGCTAGGAATAAATATTTAAGAGTTCTTTCTTTGGGTGCTTTTGCCAAGTCTAAACTTGCTAGCCCTTGATAGTACAGACAGCCGTGATATGGGGCAAGTGAATGGTAAGGCAAAGACCTTGTATCAAGCTGTCAGTAAGATTGCCAGGAAAGTAAACTGTTTTCTAAACCCGCAGGGTAAAAACTGCGCTCAGTGCTCTATTTCCTGTGGTCTTGGTAGCTGAGGCACAAAAGTAAATGGGATTTTCAAGTTTAAACATTCATTGAAAACATAATCTACTGTAATCTCACTATAATAATGAGAAGTTGCCAATTTCCACTTCTTGTAAACAGGCAGAACAGCTGTGAGGTGGCTG
Source organism: Apaloderma vittatum (assembly GCF_000703405.1). Classification (NCBI taxonomy): domain Eukaryota; kingdom Metazoa; phylum Chordata; class Aves; order Trogoniformes; family Trogonidae; genus Apaloderma; species Apaloderma vittatum. Next base: position 38,802 of record NW_009699481.1, read on the forward strand.
GGGAGCACAAGCAAACTCTGTGCAGACACTTTACCAGTCTCTGTGCCTTAGTGCTCAGAGAGGTGATTTCAAGAAAGGAACACCATCCCTTAGGTAGGAAAACTCTACAGTGTCCCCAGTATTAGAGCAGAAACTAGGGCAGGGAGGAAGAGCGAAGAGAAATCATGTGCCACAGCAGCAGTGCAACAACTGAGCTGAGATCACTGATTGGATCTCCTCCCTGTATAGCATTAAAATAACAAGTAGTTCTTCCTACTTGTGTAAAATCTTTCTGTTTGATTCTGCATACATGCACTTTTATTACTGTCCCTACTATGCCTCCATGGGAACTCAGCAATATTTTTTCCGAGGTAGAGCACATGTTGGCTGCACTTCTCTACCCACATCTCCTTTCACCATGCAGAGATAAGGTCTGGTGTTTGTCTGTTTCTTCTGTATAGTCTATATGATCTGAAAGGCAACTTAGTGACAGTTGTTGCACGTAATAGTTATAACAAACCTGTACAATTCCATAGTAGTGTATTGATTAAATGTGCTGTTTTGGCAAAGACAGATACCTTGTCCCACTTCCTTCAGGTGATCTTCGTAGTAGTAATTTTCTTTGGGTTATTTTTAAAGGAAGATCCCATAATTTGTCAGCGTTGTACCTCCCATAACTGGCCAGCATGCCCACACAAAGCTGTGCAGCACCATCCCAAAATGAAGCTAAACATGAGAGCTGTTTCTAAATTCACAGCCCTGCCCCTCCCTGGTAGCACTGCAATGCCTCAGAGTGGAGCTTCTGCAGTGAGTGACTTGCCCCTGGCCAGACTCATAGCATACCCTAGAGAGGTCCTGCATGAAATAAGTATGTACCATATTTGATGGTCAGAACTGAAACAGGGCTTCAGTCTTCAAGAGCTCCTGTGTCTCACACGGTCTGAAATGTGACTGTCAGTCCACCAAATGGAAGCAAAGTGAATGAAAAGTTTGAAAACCTGCACTCCTTCCCACTGCGACCTTCCCCCATCTCTGCTGTGTTTTTTGGAGTCTGTCCTATCTGTCTCTGGCAAAGCAGGCAACCAGTAGGTACTCTAGGACCTGAGCTTTTATGATGATGCAGTGTAATTGGACATGTTTCTCTTTTGTGTTGCATGGGCTCCTAGACATCTGATGAGCAGCAGCTGTAAACTAAACTGTTGCGTCAATTAAGAATTGCAAATGGAGAGGTTCTTGACTGCTTTTGGTAACACAGGTCATGAAAAAACAAATGCAGTAGAAATCTCTGGAGCTGTGTCTTTCCATATCCAGGGTCTTGAAAAACAACAATGCATTTAACACCTGAGAGCGTATGGGTTGGAAAAGTTCCCTTGAGTGCAATAAAAACTCTGAAAGGACTTTGGAGTTGGGCATGTTTCCTCTGTCACAGCCAAAGCGGTTCACCTTTTTATCTCCTCTCAATCCTGTTTCCATATTTGTGTTTTCATGTGTTTATGTGAAGGGAAAAGAAAAGAGGCCATCTTGTGAACATACTTTCTTCTTTTTACTTTTTGGCCAGCTGTTTTCCCCGTTTGCACACAAAAATCAGTAAGTGTTGGGAGTTTAGTTCAGGTGGCACAAAATGCTGGACAAACACAGCAGGAAATGAGCTCCCTGTGCCAGAAGGCCTCAAGGGAGGCCGACTCCTGGTAAATTGAATTCTGAACTGTAAGTTTGCAGCCTCTAGAAAAGAATGGTCTGGAAATGTTAGCTTCCATCCTTGTATGATATATAAAGCTAAAACTCTGTTGAAACTTTGCATCTTCTCACTCCTTCTGACTTGCTTAACAGGCTTGTCTTCTCTGCCCGGTAAAACTGGGGGACCATGAGTATGCAAGCACGTGTCCTAGCCATATTGGCTGGGAGCAAGCTTAATTATTACAACTGCCTGATCCTTCCCATTATATGACTGTGCTTCTGCTTCTCGTAACTTTGCTGTGGTTGTCGAGGTGAGTTAGTGTTTTACCTGACCTGAGTGCCTGTCGCTGGCACGTAGCAAACACCTAGCTGCCAGCCAGTGACGCTGGGCAAAGCTGCTTTTCCTGTGATCAGCACTCCCCAGGTGCATTGCATTGGCAAGGAGAGAGAAAGGTTTGCTTTGCTCCTCTCCTCAAAGGTGGCATTCAGACCATGCAGCACCAGAACCACACGGTAATACTTTGTCATCATAGCACACATGTATTGCAGAGTCACTCAGGTGACCTCAATTCAGGCATTTTTATTTTTTTTTCTGTACCCTAAAGAGGGTTGCCCTGTATGTGGTGTCTTGGTAGTACTTGGTAATAACAACAACAAAACAATAACAATGACAATAACAATACTACAAGTGCAAGGTCCTCCATCTGCTTCGGGGCAATCCCAAGCACTGATATAGGCTGGGCAGTGACTGGCCTGAGAGCAGCCCTGAAGAAAAGGACTTGGGGGAACTGGTGGACGAGAACCTCAGTGTGAGCCATCAGTGTGCACTTGCAGCCCAGAAAGCCAATTGTATCCTGGGCTGCATCAAGAGGTGCGTGGCCAGCAGGTCGAGGGAGGTGATCCTCCCACTCTACTCCACTCTTGTGAGACCCTACCTAGAGTACTGCATCCAGTTCTGGAGCCCACAGCACAAGAGAGATACGGATGTGCTGAAGCATGTCCAGAGAAGGGCCATGAGGATGATCAGAGGGCTGAAGCACCTCTCCTATGATGACAGACTGAGAGAGTTGGGGCTGTTCAGTCTGGAGAAAAGAAGGCTCCGAGGAGACCTTACTGTGGCCTTCCAGTATCTCAAGGGAGCCTACAAGAAAGGTGCTGAGGGGCTTTTTGGGATGTCAGATAGCAATAGGACTTAGAGGGAATGGATTGAAGCTAGAGATGGATTGGTTCAGATGGGACGTTAGGAAGAAGTTCTTCACCATGAGGAGGGTGAGACCCTGGCACAGGTTGCCCAGAGAGGGGGTGGAAGCCCCACCCCTGGAAGTTTTTAAGGCCAGGCTGGACGGGGCTCTGAGCAGCCTGATCTAGTGGGGGATGTCCCTGCCCATGGCGGGGGGTTGGAACTAGATGATCTTTAAGATCCCTTCCAACCCTGACAATTCTATGATTCTATGATTCTAAGGGTGTGCAGGTATGGGTACTTGCCCTCTGGTTGCCAAGGTGGCAGGGCGGGTGGATGAGCAGCCCATTGCTTCAGCGGGGGTTTAAGAGCAACAAAGTAAGACTACAAAGACATCACTGGGCTCCAGGTCCTGGTGGGAGGTGGTGGTCTCTGTACCAAGCATTCACGTGCCTTCTGGGGAATTACTGAATATATGGCTTAGTTTGCCCATTGGTGGAAGAGGAATAATATTTACTGTAGGTACAGCAGTTGTCAGGGGATCGCTGAGATATTACAGCCAAATAGTTTAATGATTGTAAAAGCAGGTTGTTTGACTGCAGTCTCTTCTGTGCACCGCAGTTAGAATGTCTAATAAAACATGAACTAGTGTTAGAGAACTTGATGTATTTGGGGTTTTTAGGCTTTTATTTTACAGAATCCAAGCTGCCTGTGCTGCTCCTTACACAATGTGTTACCTGTGCTTCCATTCAGCAGCACAATTCCTTATATGTGTATTATTAAAAATTAAAAAAAAATTGGGATATTTAATACAAATAGATAAGATACTTAGTACAGCTTCAGGGCTTGGGAAACCTGTGGAGATACAGTCTGCTGTGTTTGAAATTACACATTATATTCTCAGTAGTTGTTGGTGGGAAGGCTGGCCTTGGCGTTATATTTTTACCGTGCATTGTGAAAAGGTTACATCTGGGGCCAGCTTTCCACGTAAGCAACTAATGAGTCCTGTGGCTAGTAACTTGAGCTGATTTTGGAAGTGGTACTGTTTCTGAGGTTGTGTGTTGCTACTTCCTACCTTACAGCACCAGAAGAGAAATAACATCCTAAATCTCAAAAAAACTGTGGCTTTCTCCTTTTGTTAGCCTAATTCATACCTCCCTCAACTCAGTGTAAACAGTGATTTAAAGGTCCAAGAGGACTAATTGAATTGTGAAGCAAATAGTATTTCTATAGCATGATTTCAAGTGATTTGCAGCTCATTTCAGATAATCCCATCTTCTCTTCTCCAGCTGTGACAAAATGCAGAAATAAGGAATGAGAGGGAATTTGGCCTTCTCACCTCAGAAACAGGAGTATCTTTTCTACTAGGAAGGAAAGTCACATTAACTTATCAAGATTACAGTAGCTCTTAGACGGAAATAGAACAGAGCACTATCATGAAAAAAGAAAAATTTAATGCAAATGAAACACCATAAAATTCAACTTTATTTACCTATATTTAAAAAAACCCAACAATTTGATAGACATGCTTCTGATTATTTTAATCATAATGACTGAGCATGAAACAAATGAGAGCAATACTTTACATTGGAGTTCTCTACCCCAGAGTATTACAATGTGATTGGATTTTTAGTGTGTGTTTCCTTTTCTAATTTTGTGCTTTGGCACTTACCTAATCACTTGCTTCTTGCCAAAAGGAAAACAGCAAACAAACAAAAAAATATTAACCCTGCAGTAAAAACACACATGTCTGCAAATATTGCTGTACTTTGGATAAATAGTTATTTCATACACTCAACTTTGATGGGCTTGACGAAGTTTGACTTGGCAATAAGCAGAGATGGTTGGATCTCTCTCAGCTCTGTCAATCTGTAATTAGTAACCGGCGAAGTTTTCAGATGCAGAGAATACTTGACAGATCATAGGGGGCAAGATCTACTTAAAAAGATTTGGGAGGAAAGCCTAGCTAAACTAGTTGCTTTGTTTTTCAGGTATCAAAGCAAGCCAAAGAGTTCCTGGAATATGTTTATGAGGAGCCATTGATTGACATCCAGCAGGAAAATCCCATGTTGTATAAGCATGCTGAACCTCTGGCAACTGTTGTCCGCCTGAGACAACAGCTAAAATCTCTCCGAGCCTATTTGTTCAGCTGCAGAGCAGCAGTGGCTGAAGATCTGCGCAGAAGGTAAGAACCACAGACAACATATGGCACAAGGATGTAGTTTTCTTGTCATGTTGTTTTTCTCCTTTTCACTTTTCTTTGAGTCTGGTTCTGAAGGTGTTCCCTGTTTAGAAAGATGTTGTGCTTGTACCTGGTTTCCCTGGGTAGCTGCATTATCTACTGCCAAAGAAAATGGTTTTATAGAGTGTGGATATCTGAAGTTGTTCTTGACAACAACGATTAGCCCAGGGATCACACATTGTGATCTTTTACTCCTCCTCAGGCTTCTTCACTGTGCATGAGGAGTTCCAGTCAGATGTGATACCTTATGCTCCCCACCGTGGCATTACAGTGGAGTAGCCACTGTTGGGATCTTTGAAGCACCTCACAGTATGGCAAAGCATGAGAGGCCAGAGTCAACCACCTGTCCAGCGCTTCTGCCCTCTTCTGTCATATGATCTCAAAGAAGGCAGAGGCCAGATGTAGTCCCTGGTAGTTGTGACCCAGCATATGATTTATGTGACACCAAAGCAGTTGTGGTCTTGCTCAGCCGCTATCTTTTCCATCTGTGACACGGCTGTGCTGAGTATTTTGTTTGCTGGAAAACACAGGGTCACAGCACAGCAGAAGGTGTTTCATGTTGAGTTTTCTGTGGTGAAAACAGTTGTTTTATGAATACTGAACTTCATTTTGGAAGTGCTGTATCTAGTTTGTTCAGCTGCTCCTGCATTTTACCAACAAGCTAAAAATGAACAATCTTCTTAAAACCATTAAGCTATAGTTACAGCCTTAAAATAGCCAAGTCACTTCTATTGTGGATCTCTGAAAGAGATAGGCAGGTATCTCTGCCTGTGTTGTACTGTGAGTGGCTCCAGGCACATGCAGCTGACCTGATGGTGAATGCATCTGTAAGTGTTTGTATCCCCTAAGTTTGTAAGTAAGAGAGGACTGCAAGTAGGAAAGCCACTGCTGGGGAATCATGAGCTGCTGAAGCGCAAGAAAGCAGATGATGCAGGTCACTGTCTTTTGAACGTAGTGATTTAGGGATGGGGGACCTGAATTCATTCTCTGGGAGGGAGAGGAGGCTGCACTGGTATGTCTATCCGAGGTAAGGAGCGAGGCAGTCTGCTCTTCAGTACGTAACCTATGTCGTTGCTTTCATAGAATCATAGAATGGCCTAGGCTGGAAGGGACCTTAGAGATCATTTAATACAACCTCCCTGTCATGGGCAGGGACGCCTCTCAACTAGATCAGGCAACATCTGGGGACTGAACAGGGATCGAACCCGCGACCTTGGTGTTATCAGCACCACGCTCTAACTGACTGAGCTAACTGGCCCCCTGCTTTGATGAATACCTGAAATAACTAAGAGAAGGCTATAGCAACAGGTTTCTGGAGGGCGCTACTGAGTCCTTGCATCAGAGCTATTGTGTGTTAATATCTGTTTGTGGCTTACTCTGAATTCCTGTTATTTGATAGGGCAGTTTACAGCATTTTAAAAATTAGGATTATTTTCCTTTTATTCTAGAGGATGGTATTATCTTGCAGAGCTCTTTTACCATTTAGCTATAGTAACTTTTTTTATGCTATCCTCTTCAACTGCAATAAAACTGAAAGGAGAATAAGATCTGTGAAGGCTTGTGGTTCAGAAAAAGTGGGAGAAAAGAAATTATGTTTTCTGATTAATGCTGAAGAAAAGAATGCCCTGATTAAAATAGACAGGAGGAGGCACAAGACTGAATGGACTTGGGTAAGAGAATGAAAGAAGGGAGATCAAAGGAGGCCTGAGTAGAGAAGTCAATGGTCTAGAGACAAAGGGATGAGAGAAAGCCAGGAGAAGGAGGAGAGTCAAAGAGTGAAGGGATCTCAGGAAATTAAGAGTTAATGAAGAAACCAGGGCAAAGAGAGAGACCAAAAACCTACCCCCAGAAAGAATGAGATGACAAATGCTGAGGAAATGCAGAGAAGAGAGAATGGACAAAAATTAGTACAGAAATGTGTGCATGGTCTTTTCTTGGGGCAGGGAGGAGAGAGAAAAGCCTCTGTGTGTGAAAATGAAATACCCAGAATGGCAGCAGGGGACTGCAAAATAATCCAAATGCTCCCTTTTCTTATCTAAGGGTTCCTTCGTTCCTTCACACTGTCTTCGATAAAGCTGTCTGTGGTGGAGAGGAGGACCCCAGCCCAAGAAGTCATTTTTTTTCTACAAGGGAAGCCTCTCCAGTTTGGTGGGAAGGAATGTACAAAACACACCTTAGCGTCCAGCTCCTCCTTGGTCTCTGGAGTCTCTGTCGGGATGAGTTTGGTGCTCGGTTGGTCCCCCAGAGTCTGACAGAGGTGGAAAGGAAGAAAAGTTCTTTTCCCAGAAGGAGTTATTCTTTGCTCAAAAGTGGTCGCAATGGCTTTGCTTTCTGCATGCAGTGTCGCAGTGTGCAGACATTCACTGTCAATGTGATTGCTTTATAGAGCACAGCTGAAAAGTAAACTGAGAAAATAGATGGTTTAAATTTCCCTTTGGCTCATCACATGGGCACACTGCAAGAAAAGGAGGAGTTTAACAGTACAGTGAGGCAGCATTCCTAAATTTAGTACTGTTTCCTAGTTAGAAATGAAAGGCTGGGGGAGAGAATCCAGTTATCTGTCCTGCTCTAAAAACATTCTTCTCCTGCTTGGTCTTCACCTTAGTATGTGGATGACTATTAATCACAAGAAAGCGAACACAACATCTTGAAGACCTGTCAGACCCATATAAACAGACTGAAACAAACTGTTACTATTGCTGTCTAGGGAGAACTAAAAACAGACTGATTAATTGTATTGGCACCTTGCTGCCTTTGGGACACTGATAGAGCCTGCCTTATTAGGGAAAAGCAGATCACTCTGAGGTTTCTTTTATTAATATTATTTGCATTACCATCTTCTTTAAATCTATACCTTGCTCTTGAACCCAGATCACAAAATGAAGATGGCAATGAAGTTGGAAAGTCTTGGTGTCCTCTGGGAAGACAAAACTGTTTACAATGCTTACAAGTCACTTTTTCTGAAGAATTCCAGATGGCTATAAACCAGGTTAGCTCAGGATCCAGTTGGCTTAAATGTGGAAACGTTATTTATAATGCTTCGTGTGCATAGATAGGTCCTTTGGGAACTCTGAAACCTGGCATCTAGCAGAGAACTCAGGGCTGAACCACACTGTGAACTGTGAAGAAGTGAGTAAGTAAAAAGAAAGGAAGAAAAAAAGGAAGAAAGGAAAAGAAGCAGAATAAATCCTAAAGGTAGCTAGAAGGCTCACAACAAAAGTAGTCGTCAGTTATAATGATTTGCTCTCACCTGTTGCTCCACCGGATTCTAATATCTTCTTGTATTTGCAAGGGAAAAAAATAAAGGAAGCGAGATCTGGCTGTGAGGCTAAGTAAGGCCCTTCACCTTCAGCGGCGTTCCTCCGAGCTTAGCCAGCTCAGACTCGGCCTGTTGCTGAGCTCCTTGTTTTACAAGGGAAGTTGTTATGCCTAGTTTGCTGTGGCTGTCACCTCAGTATTGCAACAGACGTAATTTGCCTCAAATGTCTTTACTCAACAAGTTCTCGCTTGTTTTGGTTGCCTTGCTTGTGTGGATGCTGTTCAGGCAGAAGCATACAGGACCAAAACCTAGAGCCAAGTGCAAGCGGAGCTGTACGGATCCCACCACAGCCTGTGGGTTGTGGGATGATGCGTGACGAATGAATGGCACAGGTGAACAAGACAGGGTCAATGAAATGGATCGCTAGGGAAGAGCGAGAATCTCCAAGTCCGTTAAAAAATGAGGTCATTCTGTGAAGCCGTGCTGAATGACGCAAGTTTTATTCTGGTTTTGCTTTCTTTCTTTGTCTCTAGGCATAAGACACACTAACAGTGTGCATGCCACAGCCTCTTTTCCTCTGTTCTTGTCATAGTTGGAGGTTCTTCAGGTCAAGGAACTATCAGAATGGTTTTCTGAGGAGTCTTCAGGCACCTTCATGTCTACTGTAGGGCAGGCTAACCCAGGTCAACCATGGAGCTCTCTCTGGGCTCTCTGCTTTCTCAGCTATACACCTAAACTTGGGATCAGGTGTTTTTAGCCCAGTTACTTTAGTCAGATGGCAGTGACACAAGGTAAGTGTTCTGCAGCACATTCCCCTATGCTTTAGTGCTTGCTGCAGTGTCCTCACTTTGTAAGTAAATCTTCTAAATGATGGTGAGAAGCTCTATGGAAAAATTTCCCTCTTGTAACTCATCTCCGTCTGGTAACATTTGTCTGTCAGCTCCAGAACAGCAATACAGTGGTTTTACCCTAGCAAAACTCCAGCGCTGGATGCATTACTTAGCATCTTACAAGAAGACCAAATTAGAGCTTGCTGTTGCAGCAGGAGGTTAAAGGTACACCTCCAGTGCCGCGGACGTGTGGTCCTGGCTGAGCCAGCCAGTCTGTCAGCACGATGTGAAACAAGCCCAAATTCAGTTATGCTGAACAATAGACTCCTGTCACTTCCTACAGTGAGGTCTTAGACATATCACTTCTGACACAGGAGTAGGTTACTTTCAAAATATTTGTGTGGCAATTGGGGAACCTGTCTAAACACATCACAGGAATCCTGATTGATCTTATGCAATCACTATACCACCAAATACTGCACGTATGTGAAGCTGGGGCTATGTCATCTTTCAGACCAAGGACAACAGAAGGTCATTAAGTCATGTCCCGACTGTCGAAGGAGACAAGTTTTCTCCATTTTCTTTGCAATGGGTAGGCTTTTTGGAGAGTGGAAAATCCCAAAGCAGTAGAACAAAGACACAACTTGTGAAAGCGGTAGACTGCAAGAAGAATGAGCAGGAAAGGAACAGAAGGATGTGGTTTCATAGCACTTGGAGCTCTGACTAATGGTAAAATCAACAGAAGAAGAAAATTTGGTACCTGGCTGATTGGAAGGAGGGTGAGAGAGACACTCCTTCAAACAGGGTAGCTGGGTATTCAGGGAGGATTCAGCATTAAGACAAAACAACACCCCAAAGCGAGGAAAGGTGAGAAAAATTCAGAGAAATATGCATGAGCCATTTTTGGTTTATGTAGATCCTGCACATGTGCAGTCATTGCGGCAGCTGGCATAAAGCATGCCTGTTGCTGGAGCTCTTACGAACACACCACCTCTTTGCTTCAACTCGTGTCTTTCTGAAGAAGTAACTGTGCATACAGTGTCCTTGCAAGTTAACTTCTTAAAAAGCTTTTGGCCAGAACAGGAAGATGGCATTAAGCTGGACTTTGAGCTTTCTTGTCAGCTAGGGGTAACAAACAGCTGGAGCAACAAGGTGTGTGCCAGAGCAGCCAAGGTGGAGGCGGTACTGCAGTCTGTTCAAGCCAAGGAAAGGTTAAAAGCACAAGCCAATGCTCTACCGTAGTAAGCATCCAGCTGAGGAGCATGTCAAGGTGTATGTGATGAGTTTTCCAGGGGACAGGTGGGTCTTTCAGTTCATGTTAGCATTTTCCAGTCTAGGAGCACACACGCATCTGCTTGTCAAGTAAATCAGCAATATTAGACACCTTTCAAAATTGTAGTTTCCATTCACCTTTTGAGACTAGATTGCTTTAAAAAGCCATAATAACTTTTACAAAAAGCTTCCTATTAGGTGTGGACACCATGTTAAATATGACTTGCGCTGTTTATATCCCTGTGGTTTTGTATCAGGGATATAAAACCAAAATGCAAGGACTCAAAACTGCCTGACAAAAACAATTTCAAGTTGATAGGAGGATCTAAGCTATTTTGATTTCTCTGCATCCTGCTTTCAGTAACAGCGGTACTTGATTCTTGAGTTTGATCTGTAGTAATTCTTGTCTTTCGCAATGTTACTGTGACCTTGCTCAAGTAACCACAGAACAGAGAGGATCAGTGTAACTGCATTTTAGTTGAAAGTTTATATATTGGTTCATGATTGCAGATGGTTGATTATAGTAACTGTTCTAACATGTTTATGGGCAGTGTGGGCTGATGCTATTTAGGAATGGCTGCTCCCAGAATATTACCAGAAAAATGTTCGTATCTCAAAAATGTGAAATGGTTCACAAAAGCTTTTTTTAGCTAACCCCAGTGAATCAGAAAAAATCGTTAATAGTACCACAAGAATGAAATAAATAAGTGATGTTTGGTTTTGTTTTAATTTCATGAACTTACTACCTTTAGGCCTTCGAATTGCCAGGTTTCCAAGAGCCCCACTTCCTTGAATAACATTTTTTTGGCTGGAAAGTTGGAGTTCTTCTCTCCCAGCATACTTCCAGGAGCTGAGATTTCCCAGGAAATACAAAATCAAAGGCCTGAATAAAATAATGAAACAAACAGATTCCATGTCAAATGAATTGGAAGAGAAAACTCAGCAAGAGATGTTATTTACCCTGCCACATATATTTGGGATAACCAACAATTCTCTGATATCTCTCTGTACTTTTTAAATCAAATAATCACTCTGAAAAACGTGAGCTCCTGTTGATGAGATCAGAGCCCGTGCGATTCCTGCCAGTGTGCTGCACATACAGCTGCAGGTGCTGGTGGTGCTGCTTCATAGGTCTGCAAAGGAGGAAGAGTTCTTCACAGGTCCTCTTATACCCCTTGTCTAGGGGACCAAAATAAATACGGGAACAGCAGTCCTCAGCGTGTGCTTGCCTCTCAACTGCTTTAGCTCGTAGCGTGGCGCAGGAGCTTAAACGTAAATGGGTGGTGGCAAAAGTGGCAGTGTTGGGGTGTGAGCTGTGCTGGCTGCGGAAATGGACTTGGTGCCCGGTGGGCTGTGCCAACTGTGGGCGTCGCAGCTTCCTGCGGAGAGGTGGAGAGGACGTGTGGATGTGGCTGCCGCGCTCGGCTGGTGCATCTGCGTCTCCCATGAGTCAGAGCTCAGTCATACAACTCTCAACCTGGTCAAACAAGACACTCCTGGTCGGCACATGAAATCGTGGTGCCAGCTTCCCCTCCCCCTGCCATCCAGGTTTCAACAGGCTTTTTGGTATAGAAGAGACCTGGTTGTGCCCCCCTGCCAGCTAACTTGATTTCTTTTGGTTCTGCTGCAAAAAGAAGCTTTCCCTCTGCTTATCACGTTTGCGCTTACGTTACAGTGTCAGGCGTGGGCAGATTAATTGGTTGTAGCTTTAGCAGAGCTGTCAGGGTATTTAACCCATTGGAGAAAAATTACCCAAGCTGATGATAAACAGGCTTTAAATGCACAGCAATTATTTAGTGCTAACAAAGCACTGTGACTACACACTTTGTCCAAATGCAAAAAGCAAAGTCTTATCAGTGGTTCTGTTTGCAGGAGGACACTGAAAGATAACCTTTGTTTGTGCAAATACTTACCTGATAAGATCATCCGAAAGGGAAGGGATGAAATTTCTGGTTCTATCTTGCCTGAATGTTGTGCTTTAGATTACAAAGTAAGAGTAATAATCACAAGCTGAGAATGCTCATTTCTCTCTTTTAGTTGGACTGGAAGTCCCTGATGGTGGGTTTCTTTCCTGCTTGCATTAATTGCTTTTTTTCCTAGCACATAGCAATAGAGCACTTCTAGAGAGCTTTGACCAGTAGGACTTTGGATTTCATTGTTCACAGGAACTGGCAAAGCCAGAGGGCTGCTTAGCATTGAACTTGGTTTGTTCATCGCAGGCTTAACCCTGACTGGTAGCCAGGGTTTGCAGCACAGCAATCCTGTGACTCACAGCTGCTCTGCTTTGCATCGATGGTGAAACTGGTCCGGGAGTTGCCAAACTGTGAGAGCTTAGGAGGTGCTTTTAGTGGGACATGCACTCGATACCAGTTGCCTCTCAAGGGTCACAGGTCACATTCTCAAGCAGCAGAGGTTTGCATTTTTATTGTGATGAGACTTAACATCTTGCTTTTGACCTCTGTCTGGCTTTTTTTCCTGTGACTGAAAGCACACTGTTATCGAATGTTTATTGAACTGACCAGCTTAAATAAAAAAAACCACAAACCCAATTTGTTATAGGGCATTGATCAGAAGATTTACAAAACTGACATCTTCTATTTTGTTTTCAAATAACTTATCAGAGATTTCCTATTTGGTGTTTGTAAAGGACCTTTATATCAAGAGAAAAATAAAATGCAAGTACGTATTTTGGTCTTTTTGGATTGAGGCCTTATATTAACCTAAGCATGCTTAAAGCTCTGCCTCAGTGCAGAAAGTAAATATGTATTTTCTAGTGAAATGTTTCTGAGAGTAGTTATCTTAGCGTGCTCTGTGGGCTGTGTCAGATTTTTAGATTTTAAATTGACTTGGGTGCCATATAGTACTTTGTCTGGATGCTAACGCAAAGGCATGCTGTTTGACCGAGCCCCATCTCGCCTGCTGCACTCTCCTGAAGCTGCCTTTCTTTGACCAATTTCAGTTGCAGCTGGCAAAGGCATGGAGATGGCAAAGACACAATTTTCCTACTAGTTTTGTGAGAGGAAGTGTCTGGGTCGAGAAGCAAGAGGCTCTGAGTTAGCCCTGTGTGCCCCCTAGAACATGTGCAGACAAGCAAGTTGTTGGAGACTGGCCGTCATTCATTTTTGTTCTCACTGGACTACTTGGCCTGTGTGGATTTGCCTGCATTTTCTAATGAGTTTTTTTTAAAATATGTTTGATATGCTGATGCCTCTTATGCTCTCCTTTCATACCCACTAAAGGCTGGCAAAACTGGCAATAAATAGATAAACAGATGCATTTTGGGGAGGTGGCTTCACAAGTTTTATTCAGGTGGCTGTTGGATGTTCTTTCTTCTGTCCAAACGGGACTCACAGAAGTTTTCTGGAGATCTTAATTGCAGACGTGCAGCACAGCAAGATGTGTTCTTAAAACAGCCGCTCAGCTCACCACGGTGGTGAGCATTTATGTTTAAAATGATCAGGCACTGAGCTGCCTGCTTTTCGACAGTTTCAGTGGTTTCACACTCATGGAGCTGTGTGCTCTTCACCTTTGGTTATGTGGGCAGGTGTCAAGGGAGTGTTCTGCACCTCCACGTGTGTTGGGAACCGTACAGGAACTGGTCCGCTTGCTTCATGAGAAATTATGTAAATACTGTCGTATATGCAAGCTCTGGCTGCTCAGCTGTTTTTCTGTGACCTATCACAACCAAACTGAGATTTTTCTTTTGCGTCAATGGAGGGACTGCAAATCTGAAGCTGGACCAGCCTTACTTACCCAGGGTTTTTTAATGCCTCAGTTTCCATAGCAATGGAAATAAACACTCTTCTCACTTGAGTGCCAGGTATGTGCTTGTGTATATGTGTCTTGCATAAGACTGGGAGGGCAGTGCCTACTTCTTTTCCTGGAAATAGATTTGGAAGGGAGGAGAGTTTTAGATGCTGGCTCTGCAGAGCTGCTGCTGCAAACTAACCTGTCTTGAGGAGCGTGACGGGTACAGGGAGTGGGCAACTGCCACCAGGGCTTGTGCTGGCTGAGAGGGAGTCCTTCGGTCGTGACTTCGCTTTTCGTCTGCACACTTTTTATTAGGAGTTAAAATTTGCAGGAAATAAAACGCAGTCCTTGAAGGCAGGGGAACGTGATGTTAGTCATAGATATTAGTCATTGACAGTTTCTGCCTTATGGGCTCTTCAGATTATTTCCTGAAAAAGGAAATCTTTCATTAGCTAATTATTTTCCTTAGTGTGCTGTAAGGACATCAGCAAATTATACAGTTCCTGGCAAAGCTACTGCACTGTTTAGTGCCTGCCAGTGTGATCAGGGGAGAGCGATGGGGAAATTTTAATGAAATTCTATCAGAGTTGAAAAATACTAATGGCTTCAAAATGCTGTTCAGACTTGACTCCTTAGCAGTCAATTTTAATAGATCTGCTACATGCAGATGAGGAATCCCAGTATCGTATATTGTCTAATACCTGGATTTTGACTATTTTCTGGTGGTTTTTGATATTGTGCCAAACGTACTGTGAAGGTATGATGCAACAGAGCCACTGACACAAGTTCATATCTGATAGGAGTTACGGTATAGCCGACAGAACTGAAAGGGAAAAATGTTGAGAATTAGGTAGGTAAAGGGGATGTGCTTGGTGAGTCAGAAGGAGCAAGGGCACAGCCCAGCACCAGACGAGAGCCCTAAGATTGGCAGTGCCCAGTTGTCAGTGCCTTGCTTGCAGGACTCTTCCTCTCCCACACCTGTGAATCTTAGATTTTTTTCAAAAGTACAGAAGGAGTGTGTCTTTGTACCTCTCTCAACAGCAGTCAAAAGTCCTAGTACAGCTTTGAAAGCAACAGTTTAAGAAAGTTGTTTAAGATGACCAATGGAATAGAATGAACCGAGGCGCTTCCGTTATTTCTTACGTTCTTCAGTTTGCAGTGTGGGAACTGAGTTCACCATAAAGCTAATTGGCTGGTTGTTTCTCTGTATATGCACACAAAGATAGACATTTTAATTAGATGCACTTTCTATCTTCCTGATGCCTTTATGGCAGTTACAGAGGTTTTAATAGACTTTACTTGCTAATACACTTACCTTTACAAGGTCCATATTTGTCTGTAATGTTACTTTAACCCAGTTTTTCATTTTACTGCAAGTCACTCTAATTAGGACATCTCTTCTTAGTTCAGGATTCTGTATTTTAGCATTACTGAGCAGGACTGTCAGTGGATAGTCAATGGTCTTGCCTAAAGCCTTGGTTTATGTAAGGAGAATATGCCTTTGTCAAATAAGCTGTTATAAAATCTATACCAATACATACATTTCTGTATGCAAAAAGGAATCGCTATCAATCAGCTTTATGTTGGAAGAACAGTGTCTGCGTGACATTTTTCCCAATGTAGTTGTTTCAGTTACAAAATCATAAATCACATCTGAAATGAACTCTTACAGCTTTCTAGGAGACCAGGAATCTTGTACGAAAAAAAAGAAAGAAATACTTCTAATGTGTAGTTTGAGTTATTAGTTTTATATTCCTGGGTTAATTGTTTAAAGAAACATTTTCTGTGCTCAGGATGAGTTTTCAAAGTCTGTAAATGTCATGGCACTCACCTGCCAGCTGGAGAATGACCCTGGCACAACACTTCATTCTTACTGTGGAAGTGAGCCTGTGAGGAGTGCTGTAAAAGTAGCTGGTGTTTAAAGGGTGACATAATTCCAGTTCCTGACAAGCTCATTGTTCTGCAGTCTTGGCGGAGAGAGGAAATCTTTGAGTTTCGCAGTCAAAAGGTGTGACACGCATCCATTTCTGTATTTTCCAGGATCTTTCCCAGAGAGTATCTTCTCCAGCAAATCCATCTTTATTCTCTCGCAGACCTTCAGCAGGTAAGTTTCTTCAACTCATTCCACCTGTTCCGTATCAAGCCTGTTCACATCTTCAGTGCTAATTGTACATTCCCCCTTCTAGCTAATTGTAGCATAAATAACTTTACTTCCAAACCATCTCTGTGGTTTATAGTTTAATATAAAAATGGCTTAACAGGGGCATTGATTAGGGATGAGAGAGAGAAAGCCTAGAGCATCCGTGTTGTTGATATGGGATGGTAAAGAGGCCACGAAAAAACCTGTAGTCTGCAAAGAGAGCTTTACTGTGAGAATTTTTTCACCTGATCAGTGAAGATTCATTTAAGGCTCAGCCTGCAGGTGACAAGTAGTATTTATTTCTTTGCCTGAAAGAACAGTTATTTAGGAATTTATGATTTTTTTACAGTCTCTAGTGCAACATGCTTATTTACAAAGTCTGCTAGGCATTACCACAAGAGGGGTAAAAATAGCAAAAACACACCAAAACACCTCAGCAAGCCTGCTAAACAGAGTTAAGCCACGCAGTGTTACTGTGGCAGGTGTGACCTCAGAAGAGGTGATATGCCAGCAAAACATGTCTTTGCATTCATTTTGATTGAACTGAGTGAGCAACGTGCTGTACATCTGCCTGAACAACAGAATTTTGTTATGTACTGGACTAAACAATGAGAATTTGGCAAAAGGAGCTGAAAAGAGGGGGTAGAGAATCTAAGGTGAATGTGCTACAGTGCTCAGATGCACGATGGACGAAGCAGTGAGGTAAGCCCTGGCTGACCTGAGCACGTCTGTGTTCACACTCTAATGCCATGGCCAGTGACATGTAAAACCATTATTTAAGCTTCTTCCACTGATATTTCCCTTGCCTAGTGGTGCCTTTTTTTTGCAGGATAATGGGTGGCATAGTCGGTCCTGGACGTTCAGTTAACACATTTAGGTTGAGATAGTTCAGATGTCCCTCGGAGCTGGAGACTACAGAACTGCAGGAAACGTGGCTTTTGTTGGCTGGTGAAGTCGCAGAGTAGAATTGATTCCATATATAAAACAAAAAGGCCAGTCATCTGAGGTCTAAAACTGTTTCCACATCTTTTCAGCATGTTCTGCTATCTCATCTTTAATAATCAAGCCATGAAAAAGCAAGCTACTTAACTGCAGAGCTGCAGTCTCCCAGGTGGGCCTGTCTGTTAGCCCCCAGTGCTTTGTAAGTTGCTTAATCAGTTCCTAACATTGGTAGTAGATGTTTTAAAGCAATCAGCAGCTTATCAAACACCCTGTGGGAGGGAGGGAGGGAGGGAGGGTAGAAGTCACAATTCATCCGTTGATTTAGCAGTTCCCTTTAGCGTGTTTCTTTGTGTTTGTGTTTGCAAGACACCTTCTCTTCCCCTGAGGGCCCGAGCCCCAAACTTATCATATTTAGAGGCAACATAATTTGATTACTGTTTCTACTGGGGTGGATGAAATTGCATTTACCTTGTAATCTAGGTATATCCTTGTCACCTTGGAGAGGGTTTCTCACACACAGGCTCCAAGTTTGAAATTGGATTGCCTGCTTTTGTCAAAGTGAAACCTGAGTGCAAAGGGGAGGGCCCTGTTGAGAAAATTAATCCAACAGCCGGAGAAGCACTAATACCCTTACAGCCCCTGCCTCCTCCCTCGTTTGCCCCTTACCACTGCTTCCTCTGGTTGCTCATCATTTTCTACTGACCTGCGAGTTTGGTATTATCCTAAAACTTTCCCCTCCTTTGATTCCTCTGCTGCCTATTTTCTTATATCCATGAGCTGCTTTTGCGCTGTATCCTGCTGTCATATGGATTGTGTGTGTCTGGGGAATTAACTAGAAGGTTTATTAAAGATTAATGGAAAGATAATGCATGGTGAGTGAATTAGAAAAGCAGAGAGGGGTAATCTGCAGATATAAGCAACCTTTACCCTGGTTACTCCCAGCTCAATTCTGATTTGTTTCCTAGCCAAGTTCTCTTTATGATCCCATGGATTGTTTCCTACCAAGCAGTTGAGTTTCAAAAATGTGGTATGAGGATCTCTTTTTAGGTGCAAAAAAGTTGAAATGCCTGTTTACTAGTCAATGAAGCAGCATATAATACTGTTCTAAAATGAAATCTGGTTTAAATCACTTTCGAGGCTTAGCAGAGCTTGATGCCTAGACCTTGGAGTGGCAGAGTAGGTATTGAGCTATCTGATGGTCTGGGGATGGTTGTCATTTGGACCTCTTTGGTCAGGGCTCTGCTGGGGAAAACTTTTAACTGTGAGGTTAAAAGCGGAGTGGGTAAAATTGAAACAAAATGTCCTTAATTTTGGAAACTTACTAAATCCTGATGAGGTAGTGGTTTTGCTAGTGCTTTACTTATTAACAAGTGCTCTTAGTGCAGATGTGAGAAGGCCTGACCTTTAACCAAAGAGGCAGCAAGCGATGGTCTTGATTTGTATGTGATGATTGTTTAAAGTAAATACAAATGCACATATGTACCCCAGCAGACCAGGACTCCAGGGACTATACTAAAGTTTACAGCAAGTCTATCTGTGAGTGTTCCCGTGGGTTACATATTCTTGGAATCCTCCTGTCATTGTCTTTGGAGGTATTAGCAGATGAGACAATTAATTAGGCGCATTCGGATTTAACAAGCAGAAACACGAAGTGTGACAGCTTGCCTATTCTGCCCCATTGGCTATGCCTACTTTCCTTTCCAACTCTCTCTGGCGTCATCTGCCCAGAGAAATCTGCCCTGCGTCACCTGTAACACCGCTGGAAAACAGATTAATCTTATTTATCTGCAGTATAGTCCCTGATAGTGCAGTCACAGTCCAGGGTGGCTTCACCCTAAACCTGCAGGAGATGTTCTCTGCTGACATTACTAATGAACGTATCACTGGTTTTGTGGACATGTGGGCACAGTTCATGCAGGCTGGAGTTAAAAATTATCCATTCATTTTGTGTGCCTATTGGGCTGCTTTTGGTGAGGCTAACACCTTTTGCACTGCTAAACAGCAATCTGGGCAGAAGCTGACTCAGACAGGACTGTTGCATTTCTTAGGAAAAATAAATCTTCTACTTAGACTAAGTTTCTTATTAACAGGAGCTTTTAAAGTAAAATACCTGAAGTGTCATGAGCTCAAAATTCAGGTGCTTAATTGACACAGAGAGGTTAACTAATGTTTTACCTGTTTTTTATGTTAAATAGCAAGGATATACAAGTGCACAAAGATTATTGCAGTGATAGTCTTTACTGTAGAAACACTCCTAACCATGGCAATTATTTTATCCTGGTTATACTACCCCAATATGGTAAAATAAAAACGATCCATGTAATGGCAAAAATAACTGGATGTCAGGGATGGAAATTGTGAGTGAAAGAAGAAATATAAAAAGGTGGTGATTTGAAGACTTGCTTAGGTGGGAACACTCAGGAAAAAATATTGAAGTGACAAAATATGGGAATTTAAAATGATGACTTGAATTACATTGAATCACTGTAAATACTGTTATTCAAAATATAAGTGGCTTTCATTCAGTTTATGCCCATTTACTTTTGGAAGCAAAGTGTGCTAAATTGTATTAAGGCCATTTTCATTCTGAATGTGTATGTCCATACAGGGATTTAATGTAGTATAATTTATCCATTTTAACATTGTAGGTAAACTAATCAGTTAAAATTTGATTAAAATATGCATTTGCTTCACATCGACTTTGCTGACTGTCTATGTGTAGATGAATCTATAAACAATGTGAAGAACAGTGGTAAAAAAGGATGGCCAGGAGAGCCTTGTTCTCACAATAATTCAGCACAGGTCATACAGTGAATGTGAGATGTACATAAAAATTCCTAAAGGAATTGCTTCTTTGCAGAACACACAGCGAGTATGAGGAACTTAATGCCACGGTAATATTACTGAGGCCAGAAGTTTATAATCTTTGAGAGGATTAGGTATTCATAGTGAGAATGTCCACAGTTATACTACGTAAAATAAAGAGATTATAAGGTTTCAGAATAGGTGTATTATTTAGTGAGGGGATTAGGAAAATGTCTTCCCTGTTGATAGGCAGATCAATTATTTCATCCTTCTCTGACATATATACTACTGATTGCTATGTCTGATAGGGTTTTGGACTAGATGGAGAGTTGATCTAATGGAATTATTCCCAATACGAAAATCTTAATGTTTCTGTTAAAGATTTTGCATATACAAAGTTCCCTAACAAAAATGTGGGGAATAAAAAATGAACTTCAGTGAAACAAAAGTTCCATCTAACTTGAGCCTAGTGTATCGTTAGATCAGGATTAGGAAGCTTTAGAAGAACAAAGAAATTGTTAAGTCTTAATCATACTTCCAGGCTTTTAACTGATGCTCTACTTTCCTCAGACCTCCTTTTCCAATGGCAAATTCGGGTCCTCCCTGTATTTTCCCAGACTGAAATAGAGGAGGAGATGGGATCATACAGCCTGATGACTTCCAGGCCCATCAGTGACAGTGTCCTTGCCCAGCAGTTCCTTTGATTCACCCCTTAAAGGAGTGAGGTGTGGCATCTAACCCCTCTGCCTGTGCTGCGGAAAGCCAGTAGTGTGCAGGTGGCCATATTGATTAACAGGTCTGGGGTTTGGCTAACACACTCTGTGCTTATTCTAGTTGTAGAAGTGTTACTGGGCTAGGTGCACGCATCTCAGTTATATCAATGGAAAGTCTTTTCCTGTCACTTGTTTCATTCAGTGATTCAATATAAGCTCTATCAGCTTAAACTTTTATTTACCCAAGAGGTTTGCTCAGGTAGCTGTACAGCAGGTCCTTTTAGGTTTAGGCAAGCCCTTTCTTTTTGCTTGAGGGGCAGGAGGTGGTGAATGAGGAGGACAATTGCAGTTTTGGCAGGCCTGGCTGTGCTGAGATGGATGAAGATTTGTTTGTTGCAGTTCTCTCTGGGAGTTCTCTGTGCTCAGCCAGGGCAGCAAAATGCCAGACACATCAGTGCCATAGCTGCCATCGTTGAGAGTTCCGCACTGTAGTGAAAACATTGATCTACATCCCTGGCCTCCCCGCCAAGGATTGACACAGCATTTGGGACAAAGATACAACTCCTGCAGTGTGTTGCTACAGTTTTCAGCTGAGCACAGGCTGGAAGATACTGCTTGGAGTAGAGATGGTTTAAAACGGTGGTGGGTTTTAAATGATGTGCCAGATACAGCCCCTTTTCTTAAATATTTGGTAGGAGGAAGAGAGAAACAGGTAGTTGTGTGGGCAAGTGAGAGACATACACACTGTTAATTTGTACAGTGATCCAGTTCTCGTCCTAAGGCACATGAGATCTGGACTGTCTTCCCAGGGCTGCTGCAGGCTTTCTCTGACACACAGAACAAGTAATTTCTAATGGGATCAAGGTAAAATGGGTCTCACTTTACTATGTATATTTTTAAAATAGACATCCTAAGTTCAGAAGAGGGAAACCAGCACTTTGGAAGGGTAGTCCCTCTGACTTATTTAAGATATGTTATGCGATTTAAATACATTAAGATTTTAAGGCGCTTGGATAATTATGTACTTGAACTATATAAACATACATCTTGGACTCTAACGACATAATGCTAATAGCCATCTTTATGTCCTTGCTTTACAACCTGTGCCTATATGACTGTGGTAATGGTATTGGCGGAAGAATATGAAAATAGTGCGAAAAACATACAATATACATTTCCCTAAATGTTAAAAGGTCTGATAGCTAAACAGCAATTAAACAGCTTGTATTCTTTCTTGTAGCTATGGCTCCCTTATCACTCATTTCTGTCACTCCCTGGAGTTTACTAGCACTTGCAGCAGAACAGGAAACTTCAGGATAGCTGATAGTCCAGGTGTGTGTACAATTCCCCAAAGTGCTGACAGCTCTGCTTGCAATTAGTGGCAATGACAATCATCTTTCCAGTGTTTCTTTTGCACCGCAGCTCTGCTGGGGAACGGAGTTGCCGTCGTTCAGAATGGTTCGCGGTCAGGTGGAGAGTGTGGCAGAGGTGGCCACACTCATGGGGAAGAACTGACTGGGAGCATTTTGGCCAGTGGCAGCCAGGAAGAGAAATTCTTCCGAGTTAGGTGTGTTAAAGTCCTGGAGGCGAAGTGTGGAGATATAGCAAGATTGTTAATAGATATTTTTAATGGCAGAACTGTATTTTGCTCTGCTTGAAAACAACTTTCAACAGGGCTTATTATATACTCACATGCAAAAGTACATGTATTTAATCTAAGCCTCTTGGGGTAATTGTGGCTTTTCAGAATGAAACTCTGTTTAAAATAACCCAGCAGTGGTGCCAGTGGCTTGCAGGAGCTTCCGAGTTGAGAACTCCAGACGTATTTTAATTTTTTCAACCCCTGTAAGAGGCAGTAGCAATGTAAGCTACCCCCTTTCTAGTCCTTTGCGCTCACCAGCTTTCTTGTGTTCTTTTTTTTGCTTGCGGAATGAAAGAGCCAGTACTGGAGATCAGGGTTAACAGTGTGAAAGATTGGGCTCTAACCTCATCGTTGTACTTCACATAAATTTCTATGCAGGAGAGGCAGCTGGACAAGTCTTAAGGAATAGCATACCAAGAAACCAAATTTCTTGAGGAAACAAAATAGCATCTCAGGGCTATCTGCTTAGATGAGAGAAGAAAACTTTTAAAGTAATTTTTTAAAAAAATATACTTTGTACTCACAGAGTTTTTTTCATAGTAACCCTAGCCATTTTCTTGGTGTATTGCTTTCTTGTTCAAAAATCCTTCAGAGGACTCCTCCTAAAAATGCCCTGATCAAGTTCTGTGCAAGGCAGGAATGTTTCAAATTTTGTAATATCACTCATGAAATAACATCTTACCTCAGTGGGCATGTAGAGTCAGTTAATATCTCTGCATGCAATTGCCTGCTTAATCTTAGGGGAGAAAAAAGCCAAGAAAGAAGAAAGTACGGACATACTCTCTGCCTGAGTGCATATTTGCTTGTGTGTATTTCGAGTCACGTATGTTTTTAAGCTAAAGAAAGTGCTTTCTGTTTTCTACCAGCTAAATTCCTGGTACTCTTTCAACCTTGTTTGATTAAAACAGCCTTTAACCTTTGCTTGAATACCTGTTTCTTAAAACAACCTATAATTCATCGCCACAACAAGATTAGGAGGACTTGGGGTGTGACAAAATTGACATGTAGCTGCTTGGAAACCTTGAGGGAAGGAGAAAGGAGGAAATACAATTGAAACACAGTGAGCGTGAAGGCAGAAGTCGTGGGGCTGGAGTCTTGTTGCAGGGCTGGCGGGGAAGCTGGCACAAATAATTTCCGGGCATGTTGTTTATACGGAGACAATTCCATCTCTTCCTCACTTGTATCAGCTGCTGAAATTTTAAGCTTTTCTTCCTTTCCATGAGAGGAGTGGGGGAGGGCTCGGAGAGACCTTGTCGTCCTCTTGCCTCCTGTTATAAATTCACTGGGACTGTCACCAGCTTGTTCCTCTGCCCCAGCCAACGTAAAACTCCGTCTTTGCCTTGTCCCCTGTCTGTATGCACTTGTCGCTGTTGAGCAGCATTTGCTCTTGACCTTGTTTTGGTTTTCCTCCTCTTCCCTGTGCCTGTTATAGTTAGTGGCCGATCTGTGGAATATCACTTTAATACCAAATTAAAGTGCTGCATGTTGAGTGGTCTGTTTCGGAAGGACCACGAAAGCAAACAGCTCTGCGCTCAGTGCAAAGTGCCTAGTGCAAGGAAGTCAAAGGGAGCTTGTGATTTTTATCTATTCAAATTCTCCCTCATTTCTGCTTCAGTTAGATTTATGTGGTGGTTGGTTTCGTGGGGCTTTTTTTGTTTGTTTTTTTTTTTCCTTTGCAGTGTTTATTGCCAGGTTTCCTTTCGGGATGTTCTCTGCCCTGTGTGGGTCATGAGTTGGCACAGCACAGCATGTGGCTGTCTGACGTTGCTCTGTCTGTGTCAAGGCCAGCGATGGCAAAACGATGTTGTGTATGTCAGAGCCAGCACCTTTGCCTTGGTGTCAGCAGCAGACGAACGGAGTCCCTGGCCTCACCCACTCCTGTCCACCCTGCTGCTACCTGTACTGCAGGCTGAACAGGCCTTGGGACAGCCAGGGACCTGCAAAGGCTGTGAAGGGGTGAGGAGAGGATGGGGTGATATCACGCTCACTGTTGGGAGCTGGGATTGTAACTGTAGCAGCAGAAGATGGGGCTTTCCTGAAGTTACTGCTGTTTTCTTTTATAAAAATTGTTTTATAGCAATGCGTAGGGACTGACTGTAGTGTTCGTGAGGGGTTCTTCCCTTAATTCACTTGCAATTTAAATAAACAAGGGAAGCAATCTGTAAGAGGTGACTGGGAGTCAAAATGGAGCAAGGAAAGCTGACCAGACCAGTATGTTGCACAAAAGATGGGGCAGAGCTGAGATCTGCCTCCCTAGGGCTTTTACCTCATGATCATCCTTCCTCCTTCCATTTCCCTTTCCTCTGAACTAAAGATTAATTGTGCATTGAAATTGTAACAAGAATTCGCAGTGTTAAGAATCTGGCACATGGAAGGGAAAAATCCTTAAGGAAATTAGCAGTCCCTGAGCATTGTCTGTTCCCTAGATGTAAATGACTATGAACTTCCCAGCCAGGGAATAAGTTTTCCCTTTCTTTTCTTTGCAGCTTGCATTATCCTTAGCTAAGCGTATTGTAACATGCTTGTCTCCAAGGCCACGTTTTCATCACAGAAAACTCAACCCCGCTGAACTCAGTCACAGGGCAGGTGTTCCATTTACCCTTTGTGCTTTAATGCTCAATCTCCATGCTTAACTAATGCGGAAAGTACCTGTTTGCTCTCCAGTTAGCAAACTGGTAAAGGCAACCATTGTAGCTTTTCCTGTACCCTTATCGACTTTTGCTCTTCCCAGATCGTGACAGAGATCAGCTGTGATAGAGAAGAAAATGTGTAAAAAAATGATTTCTGAAACAGATTGTGCAATGTAAGGGTATGAGGTAGACTGTGAAGCAATGATGATTGACTATAGCAAAAGAAATCTGAGCCAGGCATTAGGACTAACTTCCCAGCTGTTTTGAGCACTAGAGAGTTGTGGGATCTCTGTGGTGATCAGTTTTAAGGCAAATCAGGCAGTGATGTGTCATTTGATTGTGCTGCAGAGTGAGGAAGAAACTGGAGGTTTCTAGAGATGTTTGCTTTATCCCTGTTTTTTGTATCAGTGATATTTCTTTCAAAGGCATATTTCTCGTCTGTCCTGGAAGTGAAGAAATATTACAGAGTTTCTAGTCCTCCTCCACAAAGCTTCCAGCAGTGGAATTTGGAGGGTAGTGAGCACAGTGGTAACTCTCTGTTCAGGAGATTCTGTTTTCTCTTTCGTTCAGTCTGGGAAGCACTCTCTTTCCAGTACGATGAAGTCTGGGTGAAGCTGGGACTTACCTCTGAGCTTGTCAGCAAAAGGCTTGATTCAGACTGGAGAGGTAGAAAGAAAACAAGTGAGAAGAGGCAGTAACCTTGTCTTTAGAGGGTGGTGGAAAGCTGTGCATG
The DNA here is from genome assembly GCF_000703405.1 of Apaloderma vittatum. Lineage (NCBI taxonomy): Eukaryota > Metazoa > Chordata > Aves > Trogoniformes > Trogonidae > Apaloderma > Apaloderma vittatum. The sequence continues at coordinate 64,596 of NW_009699481.1, forward strand.
ATTATTGACTGCTCCTTCAGATAGCTTCCTTCTGCCAGACATGCTTGTGACACTAATCCCAATAATTAAAGTACTTTCTATGCCTTCAGTGTATATAATTGGCAAATGAGCTTCATGTCTATCACTCCTATTTTCTCAGTGCCTCTTGGCCTTCTCATGTCTCTTCTGCATTGCGTCAGTGCCTCCTGGCAAATTCTGTCTGTGTCTGTTTCAGATAAACTGTGTATCTGGCCTTGAGAAATAATCATAAATTTTATTCTGTCAGGAGGAGAGGCCTGAGAGGTCAGGAGGAGAGATTTGAGATTTGAACCTGTAGTTCAAGGTGCACTTTGCATTGCCAGGTTAACGGTTGGACTTGCTGATCTTAAAGGCCTTTTCCAACCCACACAATTCTATGATTATAAGGTGTTTTAGGATTTTCATGTACCTTAACCCATCCTCTCCAGGCGTCGCGTGTGTCTGACGTAAATCAGACTGGAGGAGTAAGCGGAACAGATTGCTTGTGCTCCAGACGGTTACGAGGCAAACCTGTGTCTTTATAAGGAATGCCTTCTAATAAATGTTATCTGTGGGGAAATAGACCAGCCCCTACATGAGTAGTTAATGTTACTGCTTCAGTGTTGGCTTATAAAACAACTTTATCACCTCTGTGGATATAATGATTAACAAGCTGATTTACAAGGGTGCAGTCACAAAGCCATTGGCAAATTTAGCTTGTCTCACAGTGGCAGTGATACAGAACCTGAGTTTTACAGTATTTTCACCACTTCACCTGGAATAATAAATCCTGGTGGTGGGCCTCTTAAGCAGAGCAGTAGCAGCAGATGCTCCTCTGTGAGGAAAACAACCAAGGTTTCCTCCTGTGCTTCTGATGCATGAGGACGTTATAGGTCCAGGTCTGGGGATTCAGGAGAGTTGAGGACATTCCTAGCTCCCTTCTCCGTGTTTATTCCCTGATGACTTAGCCTCAGTGAAGTGATGGTGTTCCTAGACATGCTGCTACGTGATGCCTGTGGTTATTGGCTGTCCCTTGTGTCAGAACTGGCAGAATATACAGATTCGGGTAGATTTCTCTTTGTTCTCTTAGATTCTGGACAACTTCTGTTAAAATATCTTTCAACAGTTCATTCTCCAGCACTTTCAGAAGTTGGTAGGAGATTTGATGACCCTTAATCAAATTCACAAAGTAGACTCTTGCAGGGATGGAGTTCTTACTCCTTGCCGTTTACTTCTTAGCTAGCATTGCTGACAGGAGCCCTGCCCTCAAAACAAACACACACTGCCCTGAGAAATGTCTGAAACCTGTACTGTTTTTTCTCTCCTGTCCAGAAAGGGAATCACCTTTGATAGATTTCAGTGTTGATTCATGTGGCCGTGACGCAAATGTTGGGTATTTCTGTGGACCTGGTCTAACAGGTGGGCAGAAGGCTATAGAAGCATTATTTGAAGCAATAGTGGATTACAACTGACTCATTTGTCCTTCTGTTTCCACACATCCCCCCTCTATTTCCTGCTAAAGCCCTTGTAATATTACCTCTGTGAGAACGGCACAGTCTGAGTTTGGAGAGGACTTCCATGCTTAGACAATCAATATTTGATTGCTGTTCAGTGACATCCAGTCAGAGACTTCTATTATGTCTTTTCTAATTTGAACAACTATCAGCGACTGGAACAAACTCTTAACTAATTTTATACTAGGTTTTTTTCATGCTTTTTTTGTTTTTTTATCTTGTTCTGTTTTCCAAACAAAAAGTTGCTACAAGCTTTGAGTTTAGGTTACCACCTCTCTGGGTTGGAACTCTGAGCAAAGATGAGAAATTCTGCCACTGTTACCGTGGCCACTTTGCTAGTTTGGTTGTTAATATGAAAACATATATATTGCAACACTGTACTCGCTACATTGCTTTCCCGTGGGACTAGTTTGTGCAACCCTACTTCATGCTGCTAAGTGTGTTCTTATACAAGGAGACTTTGTTGACCGAAAAGGGAAGACAGAGTGACTTGACTTCTCTCTGCTGTGTGTAATGTGCTGGGGTTTTGGACCCCCTCTACTGTGCTGGATGGGAGGAGGAGGTTTAGGGGCAAGGCTAGGACTGGCGACTTTCAGAGGTGGACTTCCACCAGCTCACTTGCTTCTGAAAACATCGTCTTGCAGAGCGAGGGAGCTATGAGTGACTTCCAGTCTTTGGATAGAAGGATCAGGAAACCTCTAGGGACCAGCAGCCTTCCTAACAAGTAGTTAAACTTTGACTGGTGGTACATTGCCCTGATGATCATATTAATGTGACGTATCTGAAGGGATTTCAGTTTGTACTATAGCCCCTGCTACCTTTCACCTTCTCTGTCTTCCT
>NW_009699481.1:66977-86951 GCF_000703405.1 Apaloderma vittatum
AACGTAACCCAAACGTAACCCACCACCCAAAGCTCTCGCAGTCGTTGCCAGCTTGGCTTGTCTGCTAGTGCTTGTCAGTCCCTGTGTTTTCCCCTCACATCACTCATACAGAACATAATCATTTTCTTCACATTTATACTGCTACCCAACTGAACAGTAGCACAAAGATATACAGAGAAGAAAGCTTGATTTGCATTTATTCGTAACTTTGACTTGTATGAAAAGCCTCTGCTGTAGAAGTCATCTGAAATAATTGTCCCAGCACCTCTTTGGCACACGTTCAGATATTGTGTACCCCTTTCATTTCTTGCACTGCTGCATACAGGTCTCTGCTTTTCCCTCTTGCTTGCCGATACCACCTCAGCTCTCCTGGGCCAGGTGCAGGACCTGGGCAGCAGGGTGGGTTGCTGCTGCTGCTGTTGGTTCTCTTGCCTGAGTTTCCTCTCCCCTCCCTAGCAGCGCCAGCACCTGTGGCCGTGCTGTGGGATGCTCTCTGCAGTGCGGGCAGAGCCTGAGCCAGAGGCTTACCCAAAACACAGTTTGTCCCATTTAGGTGGGAGATGTGTGGCAGTTAGTGTACAAAAGCAGTGTTCCTTTTGTTGGCTTAAATGGTAAGTGCTTTGAAGGCGGGGCCTGTCTTTTCTGTGTGTGTATTTTTATACAGTTCCTGATGTGAGACACGCAGTTAGGAGCTGCAGTATGACAAGCCACATCTCCCTGTCGTAGCTTAAAGAAGTGTTTTTCCAGATCCACAGAGGTGGACAGTGATTCCGGTCTGACCACTGGGCTTATTCAGAGACACAACTTGCTTTGGGCCTCTGAACACAAGTAGTTTCCTCCCGTTGTCACCAGCAGCATACCCCGGTGTATTCCAGGTGCAGCAGCGGTAAGCTCGCTGTAAGAGCTGGCCTCGTGTTCAGAATCCTTCGGGGGTGGGTTCCTCAACCAGTTTAGGAGGAAAAAGCTGCACTGCACCCTCATCAGCTGATGACCAGAATGCCATCATCAGCCAACTTTCACACTTGATTTTGGACAACAAAACAATTGTTTGCCCTACAAAGAATTATAAAACAGATCTTGCTCTTCATATGCGCTGTAGGTAGAAGAAATCTGAACTCGGCCAAATTTATTTTACAATTAATGCTCCTTTTTCTCTTTTTTTTTCCTAAGAGGCAGGAATATATTTTTAAGCCTTTGCAAGGGCATGTTGAGGCTGTATTATGTTACAGGGATAAGTCAGTGGTGAAATTTTTGGTTCCTGCTCCTTTGGCATACTCTTAACTTAGTTTTGTGCTAAAATTCCACATTTCTTAGGAAATGGGATGGACTGTTCTGCAGCTCATAGTGTGTAATTTCACGGTTTCTCTATTTTGTAAACTTATTTTGTAAGCTTATTTTGTAAACTGAAATGTCAGTAGGAAAGGTTCAGGTCAAAGCTTAGGAGTGACTCCAACAGTGAGAACAGATGTGTGCTGGCTTAGACTGCGTGGAGGCTGTGGAGTCTCTGTCACTGAAAGGCTTTAGTAACAGAACCGGCTGTAAAGAATGACCTAGATATTACTGGCTCTGCCAAGATAACTTCTTGAAGTCCTCTTTTTCCCCCCATGATTTCCCTGATATCTGGATAATGCATTACATTTGTTCAATACACCTCTATTGTTTAATCACTTGTGCTTACTTGAAATTTATTATGAGATTCCAGCATCAGCTGGGAGAACATCCTGGGACCCTACCATCATAATTTTGGGATGTCTAGACTGACCAACCCTGAGCCTTCGTCTGTCACAAAGAAGTGCTTAGTCAAAAGAGAAGTTTTGACACTTTTGATGACATGTCCTGCACTCCTTTTCCTAAGCCACAGAACACTCATTGGCAAAGTATTACTGTGAAACTCCTCTTGGGAACAGAAAGTAGAAGTCTTTCTTTTTGCTTCCAGCAGTAAATGGACGTGAGTTTTTTATACTTATTAGCTACAAACATGAATGAGAGAAGGCTGCAAGGAGAAGTCACATCCTATGCACAGCCTTGAGGTCTCCGATGAAACAAAATGACACAAAATTTACGGATGCTAAAAATAGAGATAACATCAGTTTGATGTTGCCTTTTGTCTTTCTCCTATAATACAGTAAAATGGCCTGTAATTCATGTTGCAAAATTGGCATGCATTGCTCTTTGAAGATATCATCTTCATTGTATGTCTGCAGTGGCCAGAGTGACAAGCCAACCCATGACATTGCTACAATGAGCTACACAATAAATAAATAACACCAGCTCCTTGGGGACAGCTGCCCACTCTCACATCTGTCTTAGCTTGTGAGCTCTTCAGAGTAGGAAACCTTCTGTGCCTTGTAGACTTAAATTCACCCCTGGTGCTTAGGAAGGTAGTAGTTTATGTTCATTTTGTTTATTACATTATATAAAATGCGATTTTAATTCAGAGATTTGACTTTCAAATCCTTGCCGACAGCGACATTAGTACAGATTCGGAGTTTGCTTGCAGCTTTTAGAGCACTTGTGGACTGACAGAGGTGATTGCTGTAGCATGAAAGTGTTTTGGAAAATACATGTGTATTGTAGTTTATTTATTATCTTTTTATGCATATTTCATTTATTAGTGCTAAATGGCTTTTTGGAGGGTGACTGTAGTTGTGTCACTAGCTGGATAGCTTCACTGTTTTTTTCTGCCTGTTCATTGAATACTGTCATCTTTCGGGTGTTTCCCCAACTTGTTTAGCTTTCAGACCCTCTGTAACTTTGGAGTGTGCAAGCAAAACATTTCTTCTTTTCGAATGAAAAGCAAAACCCAGCCTAGGGGAGCTAAACTAACTTCTGACCATCTGTTAGAAGGTTGCTAGTATCACTGCCTTGAACTATGGCTTCATTTTTGTATTTCGTGCAGCAGCTTCTCTCCGTTGTTTATATTCTGGTCGAAGGGGATCTTCCTATACCAGGATGCAACAGGAACGTCATTTTTCCTTTAACATGAGCAGATGTCCTCTCCTCACCGCTAGCAATAACAGTGCCGCTTCCTGTTGTTGCACATGTCGTGAGCAGGCTCAGTGCCGAAAGCAGAGAGGGGACACATCTCGGCCCGTGTCGTTCAACGCCATCAGCATCAACACTGCCCACACACCTCCTCTGCCACGTGTCTGTCTGTCTCCTCTGCCAGTGGCTATCTTGGCTAGTGGGCAAGAAGTTGCCCTAGCACACAATTCTGTTTCCTTTCTAATTTACATAGGGGAGGAGTGCTTCCAAAATCTCCGTTATGCTTCTCTGCCTTGATGTTTGCTTTCTCTTGATTCATTTGCACTAAACCCACATTACAAGTGGCATGTTACTGTATTTAGGGAAGGGATGCCTGAACTGAATCTGGCACACATTTAAGTGTAAATCTCCCCACTCTTACGTTTCCGGGCACATCCCTGTGCACATCTTCAGTCAGCAATTACTGCATTCTTTCTCCTTTTTATAGGAGGTCAGTATCAAATCCCATGACACATTTCTGTCACTAATCTGGCAGGCTGCCATTCAGACCACAGGAAGCCCGGGAGAAAAGAATATACACTTAGGGCCTTATTCCGTCTTCATTATTCCCTACGCCAGCAGAATTCCTTAAAGTCTCTGGAAGTTCGATCTGAATGGAAAGTATTTTGCCTGAATAGCACCCCTTATTGAGGCATTGTCATCGAGTCACAAATTCAGATGAGTGTTGTGGCTAGCAGTTTAATCTATACTGCAGGGCTGTTTTTTCACACCAAAAAAAGCAGAGAGTGCTAGTCACTTCTAATGGTCGCTCAGGATTGTCTGGCAGCGAGAGACTTCTCAACTGGAGAGCTGGACACTGAAAGCAGAAAAACCCGGTTCTGATTCAAGACTTTTCCTGATAATTTATTCATTTGGGCAGTGAGGGGAATATTGTATTTTAATGGTTTTCAATGGGAAACATAACCATACTAAAGCAGGAAAGACAGGGTTCTGTTCATAAAACTGTGCAAAATGCTTGTGCTTTGGAGGAAATGGAACAAAGTCAAAACTGCCTAAATAAAATAACAAGAAATGAAAATCATAGATGTCAGGCAGTATCCATAGCTTAAACTCTCTTCTTATCTACTTTTTTTGTGCCTTAGTATATGAAGGCATTGTTGTACTTAAAACAACTACTAATCTTGTATGTTATTTTCATATAGAGACTTACAGAGAGATACTAACTTTGCTTTTACATTTGGATCATTGCCAGTTCATTGGCTGCTATTATTATTTGTGATTTTTGTTTCAGCTATAATAGTCGAGAAGCGACTTTCCCGTTTTAACCAGTAGCACTTAGCTGCATTTCTGCATTAATAAATATTACCTCAGTCTTTCCTGGAGTTCTAGTCATTTTGGGGAGGTTCGTTCAATATCATCTTCTCGTTTCAGGTTATTGAAGGAAAGCTGGCTCCGTTCTTGGGAAAAGTGATCAAGTTTGCCACCTCTCATGTGTACAGCTGCAGCCTTTGTAGTCAAAAGGGTTTTATCTGTGAGATTTGCAACAATGGAGAAATCCTTTACCCCTTTGAGGACATTTCTACAAGCAGGTACTGTAATGTCAGTCATATATTCGACTCGCATATCATATCCTTGCAGATTCTCAGCATCGTGACCTCCTATTTAAATAACTAGGGGCTGGATCCCACTAATCCACATTTCTGAGTAGCTACGCTAAATTACTGGTCTAGGGAGGCCACCACAAGCAAACTTGGAAATAGATAGGAAGAGCTACATCCCAAAGCCCTGTAAGTCGCGGAACAGCTCTTCAAAAAGGGAAGAGTCCCCAGCAGCGTTACACAGTGTGATTTATCCAAAGCTCTTCCAAGTTTGCAAAGTGTCCTGAACAGCCATAGGGATTCTCTGGAATGATCACGGACATCTTTCTGGTCTCTGGTGTTATACCCAATGGTGTACTGGGATTGTCCATTATAAAACAGTAACCATCTATTCTGAAGTGTTTTCCCCGTAAAATTCTCTGCTTTTTGTGTGCATACTCCTCTGCACCTACGAATTCAAGATTTATTTTTTTTAAATGACATTGCTTTTCTCAGATGGCTACAAAATAAATACAAGCATTTGCCAGTCCTAAGTAAATGAAAGAACCTTTATTTCACTTTATATGGAGTACTGGATGTCAGACTGGGGATGGGAGTTGCATGGAAAACCTAGCAGCAAAATGCAGGAAACCAGAGCAGACTTGGCAACACAGCAGTGTTACTACTCTTTTTAAAAAATGTCTTAGATTCTGAATAAAGGAGGGAGGATTTTTTAGGTAGGGTGTTTTTTGTGGGTTTTTGTGTTGTTTTGTTTCTGTTTTGTTAGCTCAATAGATACACAGTGTATCTGACAGCACAGCATTCCTCCATAGATAAGTATTTTCCTGTCTATTTCAAATACAGTCATTTTAATTTGTTCTCCAAAGTGTTCCACTGAAGGGAGAAAATATTGAAGAGCCACCTTTGGAAACAATGAGGACCAGCCTGTTAAAAGGGCTTTGTTAAGAATCTGATTTCCCTGCTTGCACAAAGATGTTAAATTACAAGTAACCAAGGACTACTCTTCAGGGATTTTCAGCCTGATCTGAGTTTCAAAGACTATTTGCACATTCTTTTCCCAGATTCTTATTCCAAAAAATGCATTGACAAAACAGTGGGCATAAGCTAAACAAGGTGTGCAGCTGAGCTCTGTAAAGGGTTTTCAAGAAAGAATCTATCTAGGGTGCATTGTGAGATAGGTTGAGTTAAAAAGAGAGAAACTAAGGTGATATAAAACATGTCTGCTAAGACTGTATAAAAAATGTTTGAAGATATTCCCGAAAGATTGAGGAGAATGTGTAAGATCATTTAGTAAGATAAGTTTACTTATCTGTGCATTTTATTTGTCTGGAAGACTTTTTGGTCATAGAAACTTTCTTTGGTGTCTGTTGTTCCCCCACCCTTCAGCTGAGATCAGACATACCTTGCAATTAGAGAGTTTAAAACCTTTTGGAATCAAATAGTATTTGTCAGCAGTTCAGTGAAAGCCAAAAGAAGCTGCTTGGGCTCCTGTTTTTACGTGGAATAGAAGCCAGAGAGGACTTCTGTTTGTGTTTCATAAATGTGAAGTCGTGGTTGATGCCATGCCAAAGAAGCAGTCTTTGTTAATGTTTTTAATTAAAACATGATCAGCATGAAAGGTTCTCTAGTATTTCTCTTTCTTATTTTGTCAGAGATCATTCTGCTTACTCCTTTTTTTACTCCTTATCACTGAACCTTGCTTTTATGCCCAGCATCTTCCATTTCCTTTCCTAGTTAATTTTCTCATCTCGTTACTATTTCTGTGTGCACGCTCTGTGAAACTAACCAGGTCTTTTCCGTTCTGTATTCACGCCCTTTTCCACCTTCGGGCTGGAGGCAAGTCATGCCAGCGGTGGGGCTTGCGTTTTTTACTGTGCAGCTCCATCAGCTGCGAAGCAGTGAGGGAGAAGGCCACAGAGAGGGGTTTTGTGTTTTTTTCCATCTGTTGCAGATAAGAGAGATTTCCGAGGTAGGTGTGCTGGCCACTACAACAGCAAGTACAAGTTGAGGAGGCTGGTGAGAAGTAGGTAGATGTACAGACTCACCTGTGGCAGATGGAATGGCAAGTCTTAAAAAGGTTCGTGTGAAGACTTGCAGTCATACCTGAAGTTTCTGATGACATGTTCAGCTTTCCTTGTTAGGTAAGCATCATACAAAGCTCTGAGTTAAACAGCTCAGATTTGCAATGTAGTTGTACTATTCTGAGTCTGCAAGGTGCAGTAAGAATATGCTATGATTGCTTTCTCTCACGTTTTGTACTCAGTACTAGACTGCCAGGTCCCCTGGCTGTAGCTGCTTAGCTAAGCCAGGAATAGCAACTGAGCTTTGAAGAATGTGGTTTTTCCTTGCTCTTGAATGTTGCTCATTCACTTTTGAGCATACTACTAATTCAATGAGCAAACTGGGCTGTTAGGTTAGAAATACTCAAAAGTGGATACATGGCAGCTTTTGCAAACATCACCTCTCTGCTGAATGTTTGAAAAGTGAAGTCTTTGACAGGGTGGGGGGTGGTAGGGGTGTGTCTGTGTTGAGCTGGCATTTGTTTCTTTGGCTACCTCCCTGACCTTTCTTGCTCTTTGGAGAGAAGAGTGACAGCTGTCAGAGAGGCCATTACAATTCGGAGATGGTTCCCAGTTGGCTGTTCCCTTTCCCTCTTCATAGTCTCTTAGGTCAGCTTTGAGGTGCAGAGATTGTTCCCCTCCAAAATATTCTCAGCAGTTTCTGGAGCAGTCTCCAGTATGAGTTTATGAAGGATGGGTCTTCTTTAGATAGGTACAGCTGAGAGAAAAGGAGGGCCCCTCTTGAAGGCTGCCTTTTCTCTTTGCTCAGGTTATTTGCTTGAGAGTCATTTTTGTCAGTCCTTGAGCAAACAGAGTGAATACCTGGGTTATGCACTCCTCGGGGTTTGAATACACATATGTTACATACCCTTCTCTCACTAATCAGCGTGACACATTCCTTTGTGGGCAAAACAAAATTCCTTTGTTTGTTCCAAAACAAACACAATCAGTTCACTTAATTAGCAGGTCTGTGGGCTGTGCTTAGCAGGCTCTTTACATCCTGCTCAACAATACAGCACAACAGTTTGCTGCCTTGAATGTAAGGGTGGGCTCACCAAGTCATAAGCTTTCTAATGATATTTCCTTTCTGTGGCTTTTCTTGGGGGGTGGCCATGCTGCACAGAGCTTAATGAAAGCTGTGATTCAGTAGTTAAACAATTTCTTAAAAGTCATCCTATCCCATCCCATCCTTTTGGATGCCTCTTCCAGTCAATTTGATTCCTCTGTCCTCCGTTTTTCTCTTTTCTGACAGACTCATATTTCTATAACAGCTCATTAGGGTTCTTTCTGCATTTTGCAATTTCAACGTCTTTTTGAAGGCCGTTAAATTCTGAGAACTATATTTAAAGCCTCCTGAGTTAATTGCACATTTCATGGAGCAAATTAAACTCTCTTAGCTCTGCTTTTGCTGGAGCTCTGGCAACTTAAACAAGCTGAGCATCTACCTCCAGTTTTATTTCTTGGACTAAGTTTGTCTTGGGCTTAAATTTAACAAGTACATTTACAAAATTATCCTATTATTTCACTAATTTGATTTTTATAAGTGTTGTGAAATGAGTTAAAATATCCCTGGATGTAAAGTGGCTTCTTAGAGCTATCCTTGCGCATTTGCTAGCAGGCAGGCAGTGCCCCCCAGGTTGTTCTGATATTGCTTGTTCTTCATTAATGTAGTGAAAAGTTTTTATTTCTTTCTCTTAAAATTTTTTAAAAAGGCAGATATTAAAAGAAAATGCCTGTATAGTGGTACTGTTGTTTGTAATATGTGGCTGTATTTAGTTTGTAACCTGGAACGACTTTTAACAAGTTTTAAATCTTAAGGAATACTGAGAAAAATGCCATTGGGGTGAGAATAGAATTATTCATTAAATAAGGGGATTCTGTCTAATTAGATAATCAGCAATTATAGTTATGGTTAGTATTATTATACGCTACCTACTTAATACAGGTTTTGGTCTTGCCTGTGTGTCAGCATCCTAGTGACTACTTTTACCGGCGATTTTTTGTGTTTTGCTGGTAATGCCACTTGCTTGGTTAAGAGCTATTTAGTCAGTTCCTCGCCTTTTTTTGTGGTGACTACAGATATATGTGAACCATAGGGAGTTGCTCTTTTGTGCTCATATTCATTTATCAAGGCTAAACTGTTTTCACTTTGCAAAGTTAATTTGTTCTGCAGATCAGTTAAGACTTGTAGACCTCTCAAGATACAAACCAGAAGACCCAAGTTTAAAATAGATGTGCCACAGCACAGGCTTGGCTATATCAACCAGCTTGGATGCCTCTGTAATCTTTGGCCACCATCCTGATAAGACCTCTGAATGTACTTTACTTTACACATAGCGAGAAGTCTTACTGCAGGCTCTGAGCCTGTGCTTAGCTTTCTGCGCATGCCAAAGTCTTTGCAAGATTACAGCTCACTGTGTTACGGATGCTGTCACTGGGCAAAACCAGCTTTGAGCATTTGGGAGAATGTTAAAGACAGGTATTAGGTGGAGAGACCAAAAAGTATATGATAGAGCATTTCCAGGAAATACCTCGGCACATGTCAAAGGCATCGTTTTTCTGTACTTTGGTACATAATTTTTCCTTTTGCTTTGATTAGTTTGTTTTATGCTACACAGCCTTTCCCCAAGCCCAGGTCAACTGACCTGTGCTAGAAGTTCAGTACCTAATTTTTGAAAGAGCTTAGCTTATCAGATGTTGATAGTTGGTTCAAAGCACCCTGAAGTGATCTGCTCAGCACTTTCTTTAAAGAAACTTAGGCACTTACATAGATGTTAAGTTCTCTTGATAATTTAATTTAACCTGAATCTGTCAAGATGGTCAAAATCTTCTGGCTACCCAGAGAGGTTGTGGAGTCTCCTTCTCTGGAGACTTTCAAACCCCACCTGGATGCGTTCCTGTGTGACTGCCCTAGGTGATCCTGCTCTGGCAGGGGTGTTGGACTAGATGATCTCTAGAGGTCCCTTCCAACCCCGAGCATTCTATGATTCTGTTTTTTGTCTGTGCAGGGTAGCATGATGGTGTTATCTAGAATGCATAAAGAGATTAAAATATGCTTGCTTTTCCATCAAGTGTCGTATTTTGGAACTGAATTGGCTTTAGAGGTTGGTTTTACTTGCCTCATGTCAGAGCAGTATTAACTAGAATGTTCAGCATAAAGGCAGACTTTTATTTCAAGGAGGAAGGTCTCTGCAGTGCTGCCTGTGCTCTTCCTCACAGGCCAAACATGGCAGCCGTCTCCCTTCCACTTTCTGTTTTGCAGTTTCCCTGCTGTACCTTCCTCCTTGCTCTAGGTGCTTCTAACTTGCCAGTCAAGACCTTCTTCCTCCTTCCTCATGCAAATTCCCCTCTCAGGATAGACTTCTTCATCTCTCAAATATGGTTCCTCATAGACCAGAAAACAACTTTTCAGTTGCTTTTCAGACCATAAAAGCCAACACCGCCAACTCTAAGTGCTCAGAAATTCTGAGACCACCTTAAGAATCTTGCATACTTTATTTTTAAAATGTTAAGTTCCTTTTTTTCCTTCTCAGGTCCAGGTGGGCATGTCTTCCTGGCTTAATGACAGGATTTTCAGACTTTAGATTTATGAAAAATGCAAAATAGTAGAATCATGCAGTCAAATTATAACAGTTGAGGGCAGTATGTTGATATTACTGTTAATAGTATTGCCTGATTCTTTGCTTTTAAGTCTTCAACCACTGCTTTGTCAATACAGTTCATTAATTATAGGAGAGGTAGAGGGACAAAGTCCAGGTCCTGGTGGGCAGCCGGCAGAGACAGAAGATACGTGTCCAAGCAATGTAAACACTTGAATTCTGTGGCATGTCAGCCTCTCTAGTGGTTTAAAAAAAGTAGGGATTTTCCCCTTTCCAAAGTAACTCAGCTCCACATCATACGAGTTTCAGGTTAATTGTTTTAATAATGGTTTTAGTGTCCTTTTACTGATTTCTCGTGAATGGCTGGGTATAGGCCTCGTTGCTTGGCTTGGCATCTCTGAACTTAGACCACTCACAAAGTGCAGCAGTAAGAGGGACAGTCCTTAGTTCTCCTGCTGGATGCAAGTATGGAAATGTACACAGATAAGAGTAGCGTAAATCTCTGCAGCCACAGCTGGATGAGGGAGCTGAGGACACACTTCTTTCCTTGATGAGGAGCAGCAATACTTCGCTCCCAGACCCGTCCCAGAGCAAGGGGGTCCTGCAGCTCCCAGAGCCCTCTGCTTCACCTCGCTGCCATGCTCCAGTGCGGTAACTCAGCCAGTGTACACAACTGTCATGGAAGGATAGCAGGTGGTTAAATCAAGCTGGTTTTGTTCAGCCCCAACTTTTAACAAATTGTCCTGTGAGCACCCAAAACTAAGGTCTGCTTTGCAGTTTCTCTGAGTCTAGCGCCGGAGGAGCTGACAGTTAGGCTCCTGGCCACTGGTGAAACACTGGTGGTTTTCTCTCCCCACTCCCGGTGAGTTTCCCACTTTTCACCTCGTTCTTGAGGCTTTAATATCTCTGAACACTTTGCACATCTGTTGGATGCAGTCCACCTTGGCATCAGGTGCTGGTGTGACAGAATGAGGGGCAAGAGACAGTTCAGACAGGGAGGCACGCAGCAGGCAGCCAAGCCAGCATAGGGATTTATTCATTCATTCATTCATCCTCCCCACTGCCTGGGGCACTTCTCCAGCGTGTCAGTCTAACCCATGCTGGGTAAAAGGGAGCAGACCCTGGCCTGGCAGTTTTCATGCCAGGACAGTGAGAAAACTGTGATTATACTTTGAATCCCTGCTGGCTCCTTGAACACTGAAATAATAGTTTAAAGTGAATTTCAGACAAGTAACAATTTGAGGGTTACAATTGCTCTGGTTTTGTTTAGCCTTTTTTTTTTTCCTCTTCAGAGACAAATTTTTCAAAAGCAAGTCTGAAATATTAACAATGTTTTAGTATGGTATTTGAAAAAACAACTGTATCTAAAGACCGTAAGTGTGTCATACAAGACATTATCTTAACAAGCTCCTTGTAGGGACAAATCAATGTCATATTAGTGCCAACTTTCTTCCATTCACTTACTACATGAGTGTCCCTCTCTAGGCAGACTCCTTGCGTTGGTTCCTAGGCAACTGTAATAATATTGCTGCATGTGTGTGTCAGGCATTGATTGCCTTTGGGACTTTTTTTGTATTGTAAGTGAACACGGGCTAGTCCATTTTCCTTTTCTCTTGGTCTCTGAGGGTTTTGAAGGGTGAATCTGTGATGCTCGCAGGTGAGCAATTCAGAAATACTTGCAGACGGGCACATGTGCATCACGTGGGATGGTGATCATGCAAGGCTTACTTCAGCTACTGTGGTTTGCTCCTTGGGTTGTTTTTTGTTATAGCTGAGTTACAGGTGGCTTAATATTTTGGGTGCTTGGTGAATGTGTAGCATCGTCTGAGGAAAACATAATGAACAACCACATTTTAGCTTGTTTTTACTCTGCATGGGGGGGGAGAAGAAAAAAAAAAAGAGTTCTGGTCAATTAAGAGTTCAGCCCTAAATTGTAACCTTACTGAAATGCCTTTCAAGGGGTTACTTGCTCGAGCAAATGTGTGCAAGGTCTGGCACAAAGGAAGTGAGTTTTTTAAATGGAAAAAATGAAAGTTAATGTGTAAGGTCCCAAGAAAAAGGATTGTGGGTGAATGTGGCACTGCAGTGAGGAGAGGAAGCTCTTTGCACTTCTCAGCTCTGCTAAGAGCTCCTGGTGGAGTCAGCTCACCTCTTGTTTCCTGTTTGTGAGGTGGGAATGACACTGTATCTGTCACCCACCACCCGTTCATTTCAGGGACAAACAGCATAACCACGAGCTGCTTTGATTCTCCGCTTGCTGTTTGGAAGCCAGACAGGCACAGCCCGTGCGCGTGGTACTAAAGCTGCCCTTATCAACCCTGCTGGTCCCAGCAGCTCCATCCCAACATGGTCACACTGGTCCGTCAACCTGTAAGGTTCCTAAGAGACAAATAGAACTCAGGTGACATCCTGGGCCACTAGTTGATCATTCCTCTTTTATTTTGCCTGCTTAAGGTGGAAGGTCACTGAAACCTCTTTGTGTTGCGCGCCCCTCTTTGGGCACCTGATCTTACCCATGGGCACTGAAATGGTGGTGCGGTAAAGAGGAGAAATAAGAGTATAATCAGTTGGTTGTGCAGAATCTGGAATTACTTGAGCCATACACCTGTGAAATGCTTGTGGGAAGCATGAAAAGAATTTGCTGGAATTATAGTTTGCCTAATATCAATATGCATATGTTTCAAATGCCCTGACTTAGTGGGAGATACTGACATTGGCATTTCTTCAGCATACAAGGAATGATTTTATGCTTTTAATGTAGAAAGGCATTTCTTTTGTAGCTAGTCATGATAATAGTAAGAGTATTATCATGCCCGTCTGGCTGTGGAGAGCTTTGCCCTTTCTCTCAGACTTTTCAGTGCAATAGAAATTATTTAGAGGATTGAGTAATTCCCTGCATTTTCATTACGCTGGTGTTCAAACAAGTAAAACATCCTTAAAATACAAAACACCCCCTATAGTCTCAACAGAAACTGAGTTGGTCAGGAAAGAGAAAAAAAAGAAAGTACTGAAATAGGGAGGAAGCTATTTCAGATGCCTTCTTAGAAGACTGAAAGTCTGTATGAAAACAACACTGATTCCCCAATTCCTCAAATAATGTTTGAAAAATAGCAAGACACTGTTGATGTGCAGTATCACAATATCATTCCTTAAAGAAGGGAACACGAAAGGCCTGAATGGCTAAGGGCTCATCAGCTTATTCTCAGTGGAGTACAGAAGTCCCACAAAAGATGCAGGGACTTTTTGGACTGTAGCAAGAGAAGAAGCCAGGATTCAGAAATAGTACCTGAACCGTGAATTACCTGCGACAACGACTAAGGGACAACAATTAAGGGAAAGATAACTAAGTGTAGTGAACTGTTATATGGGTCTTTAATAGACTACAAAATGTATTTTTTCTCTGCAGAAATAGAAGCATTTTGGAATACTGAAGCTTGAAAACAACAGTAAAGAAAAACCATGAAACTCAGATGTGGAGATAAAATTAGATGTCACAATTAAATAAGAAGTGATCTGTTTGTAGTATTCTAAGAAGGAATATAATTTTGGTAGTTTTTTTGGTATCACTGGAAAATTTTTCACAGTGAGATTAGGGATGGTCAACCAGTTGATATTTCCAGGGTGAAATATCTTGACTGTATCTTTACTGAAATATACACTTGACTGTATTTGACATGAGGAAAAGCACAGCTGTAGACCGCTCGGGGTAGCATAGCTCCGTAAAGGGAGTAACTTACCATCTGCACAAAGAGGAGCAAGATCAGCATTGACTCACTCCACCCTGGTGACTGAATTTCTTTAGTGCGATGTAAAGGCTGACACAGGCATCCTCGCTACCTGTCCTTACAGAGAGCAAGAGGCAGCCTTGTTTTTCAACTCAGAGCAACGCTGTTTGTCGTCCTCTGCACCCCATGGTTGGGTCTTCACCGGAGAAAGCAAAGAACAGGTCTTCAGAGCAGCGGTCACTGGTGGGGCTCCAGAATGGACCAACAGTGGTTGTGACGCCTGCCGGTGCAGGGGACTGTGAGATCCAGGCTTGGCTGCTGGTGCTGCCTCTGGTTAGCACCTGACAGTGTGGGGTCCTTCAGCTGTTGTACCAGCTCTCAGAAATAACAGCACAGACATTTCTTTTTGTTCTGAGTGACGTGAGAGAAGTTTGTTAATTTTTTACACTGAGCTTATTTCTTAAAAATGAGTTCATTTTAATTTAAACACCATCAATCTTTGTTTTCTCTGCCAGTGGCCTTTGACTGAGGAGAGCAGGTGTGCCAGCTCCTCTCATCCCACTCCATCCATGTCAGCAGTAACGTCTGATAGGTTTTGTCACCTCCATGTGTACTGTGGAGAAATATTGAGCGAGCATAGGGAGTGGCAGCGCGAGAGCACAGAATTACACTCTTCATCAATCATTACCCTCTAGCAACTTCCAGGGCACTGTAAATTGCTGACTAACAAGGGAGAATTAGTTTGATAAAATCACCATTAGTGTCAGTTCAGAATGATGTAAAGTTTTAAAGACACTGCTGTCTTCTCTGTCTCTCCATCATCCATTAGTGTGTCTGATCATGGAGATCTCGATCCAGCAATGTGTGTAAGCACATGCTTATTTGTAGGCAGATTAATAATCCCAAGGAAATCACTGGGATACGAGTCCTAAGTGTTTGTGTGCTTCACTGTATTAGGGCTGTAACGCACTCTCTGAGCTCAGAAATTATATATCCCTGTGCGAGCCAGTTTCTTGATTCAAAATCAGATTTAGACTCACTAGCTGAACTTAGAAATCTGAAAGTCAAGTTTTACTGCAAGGAGCATAGAAGTTAGTAGGTATACGGCATTGTGCTCTGCCTCTTTAACCTTCCTTTTCTTGCTTGTATTTGAGTTTTATCAGTCTATGCTAGCTAGAAATGTGCCTCTCTAAACCTCTGCATAGCCTTCTCAAAGCTCTGCAGTTACTAAAATTTAGACCGTGTTTGGACCCATGCATAAAATTTAAAGTGCAGCCAGATCAGGAACGGTTTTTGAAAAGTTACAGGTGAGAAGCAGATGCAGCTGATGTAGCTAGCAGGTTGTATTACCTTATGGACTTCCCTCAGTATTGCCAAACTGCACGCCAAATACTACAGTTTGCCATGTGGGTTCTCAGTGTTTGGGGTTTGTTTCTTCATGTTTTCAATTTTTCTTCACAGTCTTGAAGACAAGAACCTTATTTCTAAAAAAATCCAAATAAAAAAACCCACTTGACAAAAGCTCAAAGCAAACAAAAGAGAAAAGCCACTAAAGTTATAATAATGGACACTTGGATTCTCATGTAGTCATTTGACTACGATAGCTGTTGAAAAGTGCAAGGCATTTCAAGACTTCCAACAAAATCACCAGGGTGACCAGTGCCCCTCATTTGTATTTCAAAAATGCTCTGAAGTCTGATGTTCTGTTGCTTTCATTATTTAATTACCCAAACGGAATCTAGGACTTTGTACCTCTGACATTGTCATCCTTTTATTTTTTCATTTGGTTACAAGGCTGTAGTGACTTAACTCATCACTACAGACAGTTATTTGCATTTGAAAGGCTGATAATGTCCAGCTGTTGAGATGTAGCCCACTCCGTGATCATCAGATGTTTTACGGCTCCACAGGCATCTGGAACTGGGGCTGGATTTGCTGTGACATTATCTCTATTACCTTAGAGTGCCCCGAAAGTAATCGAGTCATCTTGTTCGAGCGGTTATTTGAAGTCATCACATTTGAGAACAGAGTAGTACAGCTTTGTATGCCAGAAGCTGTGATCATGTTGATCTAGTATGATCTTTCACAGGACACTGAGCAGAAAATCCCACCTACTTCTGTTTCATTTTTTACTTTGTGGGATGACTTCTTCTGCTGTCAAAATGGACTGTACTTTACTCTCTCCAGAACAATTGGCCACTGGAACTTCAGTGAGGAAAATGTCATATCTTTACTGTTGCAAATGCTGAAATGTATCTTAATGGAAAGGAATATTGTTACTCTTTGTTTACAAACCAAAGCAGCAAACTTGTCTTTCATAAAAACAAAATTAATGCCTATTCCATGGTAGATACGAATGCTAGTTATTAAGAACATAAGTATTAATCTTTTAAAAAAATTCTGTCTGTGAAGCAGAAGTGCTGGGACAGATGCTCAGCAACTGCAAATGGATGTAAGTCACCTAATTTTAGTGGTCTTGAATAGCTTTACACCAGCTGAGCTGTGGGCAAGGCTTTTACAGCTCCACTCTTTTGAAAAAAATAGTGCTCTTTGAGCTACCAGAAGTGATTGAAGGAAAGTCTACTGCCCACATGCGAAGTCCGTTGCATGCTCTGGTTGTGCTTTGTCATTCAATTTTGACACTGATTTGTGTTTGCAGGTGTGAAAGCTGTGGTGCTGTCTTCCACTCTGAGTGCAAAGTGAAGGCTGTACCATGCCCCAGGTGTGTGCGTAAAGAATTGCAGAAGAAGCAGAAATCCTTCTGGAGGCAACTGAATATGGACGAAAACTTCGAAGAGTCTTGCAACATGTTTGAGTTGTCATATCAGAACACATGAGTTCCTTAAGGCAGTAGCAAGCCTGAAGATAATCCCCTTCCCAGCTGCCAGCTCAAGCAACTTTGAAGCTTAGCCAGGCAGAAATCTTTTTGCAGAACAGTATCTGACCTTCTTCATGCGTGAATAGCAGCTGCCAAAGTGGCCATAAAGCCTTGTTGGCTGTGGAATACCAATGGTTAAACTGCATTTTGCATTGAAGTCCAGCCACTAGCTCTCGTACAAAATGTGGTTTACTTAAAATGCTTTAGGTCTGGCTAATTAAGCACTCACTTTTTCTTTTCCACCTCTAGAGAAGACTTTTCCTTAAGGCAGAAAATACGTGCTGTCATGAGCGCATTATTTTTTACGTTGTTCATTTAGAATTGGTGAATCATCTACTTATTTGAATCATCTACTTATTTATATCTATTATTTATTTATTATTAGCCTTGGCAGAGGTTCTGGCGAGGTGCTTCACAGAACCCAACAGGGCAGGAATGACTTTAAACCCACCCGCTCCTCCTGATGTTGACGCATGGCTCCATTTCCTCATGTTTCCACAGAGCTATTTTTAAAGCATCAGTGCATTTACATGTCACTCCTCCCTGAGGGGAGTATCTCTTATAAACCTTATTCAGGGTGCTTGCAAACATAAGAGGTGGAATAATTCCTTCAGTTATGTTTATATATTTATAACCATGCCAGTGAACTATTCCATACACAGACAAGTGGGGGTCTTGCTGCTGTTTTTGTTCCGGCTGGGTATATCTGTTCAGCTCTGTCAGTGAAGTTTTACGCTGGTTATTCTTGATCTATGTGAGTTCACATCCTTGTCTCCAGTAACATGATGTTGGTTCTGACCTTCTGCTAGTCTCACGTTTTAAGACATTTTAAGTATCCACATTGGTTTTGGTTTTATTTCGTGCAGTTTATGTTAAAAGTTTCTCTAACCTGAACCTGTTAGACTGGTAGTCAGGAAAGTAGTCTTGCCCATTCTAGAAAATACCTCCAGAATTGTGAAACACTACTTTGCCGTGTTCATGTGCCACTTGTGTTCTTGTGTTCTGCATTCTCTGTGAGCTCTAAGGGATTTTATGCTTCTGTAGTCACTTCCACGGTGGAGAGTGAAATTTCTCGACGTATTGTTCTCCTCCACACTCCTGGAACACAGGGGAGTATTAAACATGGTAAATTACATATATTGTGAAAGGGGAGTACATTATGGATTTAACTGGGGAGATGTGTGTCATCACTGGCAGTATGTTTGCCTCATTGCGGCTTCACCTCCAGTGAGCACTTAGAGATCATCCCCCCTCCAGTCCAAGTTTTTAACTCTTTCTCCAGACCCTGCAGTAATATGTGTATTACGTATATATGAAAGCATTCACATATACACACACACATAGATCTATATACAGAAAGCAAACATGGTTTCAGGAGAAGAAAGCTGGTCACATGCATGTGTATTTTTCCTCTCCTCTTACATAGATTTGTGAAAATGCAGAATACTGATCTTTGTTTCCTATATAATCTGCAGGCTGTTGTACTAAAGGCCGAAAACATTGAAGCACCTCACTAATTGCTGAAGTATTTTAAATAAAAGAACAGGGTATGTCGTGCTTACATTAAAAGGTAGAATGCTACAACGAATTGCCTTGTACTGGAGTAGAAGTGGTTGCCTTTTCCAGCCTCCGATCAAAAGTACGTAGCTGAATCTGAGCTTTCTCAAATTTGAGTGCAACTACTATATATATAAAAGCATGTTTATATCTGTATACGTTAGACAACCAGTGCCTTTCTTTTCCAGAAGTCCTTCTCTCACTGGGATTCTTTGGATAGAAGTGAGGGGTTTTCTGTGTTCTTGGCAAAGTAGTATAGGCTTTCACATATTTAATAAACCTAGTGAGCCATGCACCTTTGTCACCAAAATTAATACTCCCCTTACGCAGCGATGTCTGTGTCTCAGCTCACTGTTCCTCACATGAAATGAGTTGCTTTTGTCTATCATCTTTAAAGATACAGTGTTCCTTGCAAGTCTATTCCCACACAAAGAATTCCCTGCATGTTCACAAATGCAAATACTGGGGAAGTATTGTGGAATTAGTCATGCAAACCGGAACTGCAGTGGTACTGGCTGAATAAACAGTACGCTCCAGTATTTTTCAGCATGTGTCACTACAACTAGTCCTGTGGCAAAGCCAATAGCTCAAAAACTGCCAGAATCTGGCAGGTACTATTTTGAATTAGTTACAGACATAATGGTGGGTCATTAAAGAAACAAAGATGGTGTTTTCATGTCATCATGCTCTGCTATTTTAAGATACCTTACAGTGCTGGTTCATGTCCAGCTCACTTTAGAGAAGGTTGCTTGTGTGTGTTGTCAGAGACCCTGTGGAGTCAGGGAATCAAGGTTCAGACATTGCAAACTGTTAGGTACTTTGACAGATGTCCAGTTGTGTGGGTGGTTAGATATTCCAGTTGAATTCTGCGATAACAACATAGACAGCATTGGAGTTACTCTGGGTTTGTACACGTTCTTTGCTAACAGTGATTTATATGAAAAAATGTGTGATGTCGGCAAAACTGCTGGAATTAGCCATGGATCTGGTGCCATTACTAATGGCAAAGAGCAGAAGTGTGTTGTTCCAATATGCTGGCAGCCTCCAAAGCTTTATGTAAAAGGATACTATTTGATACAGATCAGATTAATTTCTTTAAAGTCCTATGTTGTTGTAAACAAGCCAGTTCCCCAAATGGATACACTTTCATTTCTGCTTTGGAAAAATGATATAGCTTCTCACGGTAGCTAAAGGAGCAGACGGTGATGTGGAAGATGCTTTCCTCTCAGGGATGCCTAGCTCCTATCCAAAAAAAGTTATTCCATGTGAATGAGTAAGATAAAGTCTTCTGTCACTGCCTTTCATAAGCATAACGAAAGTCTTGATCCTGTCCTCAGAAAGTGCCGGTGCAGTAGGAACAAGCCCAGTTCGTTTTTCAGGACTGCAAGGCAAAAGGATGAACTGAAACTACTGCTCACATTACTAACTTTCAGAAGACCCAACTCTAAAAGGACAGTTTTCTGGCAAGATCTGCCTGCTGGCAGGAGACTCAGCCTGGGGTTCTGTAGGTGTTTTGGGTTTCAGACAATGCTCTGCCCTTGTGTGGCTGTCTCGGCTGTACTAACAGCCCTG
>NW_009699481.1:86982-95845 GCF_000703405.1 Apaloderma vittatum
GCCCCTCTTTCCCCTTCTGCAGCCCATAGCCTGCACGTGGCTCTGCTCTGCAGTTCTGCGTGGGTATCAGCTGGAAAAGTACATGGGGTCTTTCCAGACTGCACAACTCTCTCCCCCTACACACACAGGTGAAATGATGTGTTGGTACTTCTAGGCTCTTCCTATCCATATATGAAATAAATTTGAACAACAAGATTTCATTGTGAATCAAGTATAAAACGTGCTGTTTGTTTCCTTCACACAGAAGGTGCTTTCATAGCTGCTGGAGGAAGGAATGGATCTGTACATCCAGTTACTGCCTTGGCTTGTGCAGAACTTGTAACAGCATAGAAATAGGATGCTTCACTGCAATGGACTGACCCTCTGTGACTGCTTAGAACCTTCTCATCTCAGTTTAGGTAGTCTGAGGTTATTTTAATCTGGGACACTATAGAGATCCTTATTCACATCTGTTTTCCTCCTTGCCCTGACCTTCTAGCTTTCCTTTAGTGGGAAGAAGGACCTACCGAAGGGATGCAAACCACAGCTTTTTTTATGTATATGTTATCAGTCTATAAAAAGAGAAATTTGGATCTCTTATGTAGAAATCTTTCTATTGCTTTTTTTCGCTGTCTTAGGTGAACAATAGTTTTGTGATGTGACACAATAGCCTGGCTGGCACATACCAATATGAGCTCATTGTGTGATGACAGGAATTGGCAGCTGTGAGGGTTTCGTAGCTAAGTGAGAGAAGGTACTTTTTTGGTGAGGAACTTGAGTTTTTCACAATACTCCACAGGTTCTGGTGGCCCTGTAAGGAGTGAATCATCAGGGTACCTCTAGAGCTCCTCTTGCTGAGACTCCTCTTAATGTCAGGATACTGTATATTATAATGGCTTGATGATAATGTTCTGAAAGAAGAAAAAAAGGCAGAGGATGTCTGTTTACAATGAAATGGGGAAACTGCACAGTTGTATTTTACTTTTTCATTGTAGCAACAGAAGTCATTGAGTTTCCTGGGCTTCCCAAGGTCATGGCCTGGATTGCAGCTGACTGTTGATCTCCATAAGAAATGTGATCAAATAATCATCAGAATATTCTCTCTTTTTTTTTGCTACTTAGCTGCAAGCCAGTGCCCCTCTCTCACTCTCTATCCCTGTGTTTACTCACAGTGCTGAGCCTACAGCTAGACTTAGAGCTTTATAGCTCATTGTGCTGCTTTTGAACTGGTTATGTCGGATCATTCTCTCCTTTGTAATTTGCCTTCCAATTTTCCCTTCCCAGTAGGAGTGCCTTACAGTACTGTCTATTAGTGTGTATCTTCCTGGTTTGGGATTTCCTGATTGAATTTGCAGTTCAATTAACTTGTAGGCTTAAACTGAAACTCTCCCATGGCTGCACGTGCTCTTTTACAGGAGCAGCTGAATAGATCAGTTTGCTTGTTCTGCCCTCATGAAGTGAGTTCTACAGGCTGCATATACCAGCTCTGAAGACAGCAAGCTGCATGGGAACCCCTCACTTCTCAAATTGGTGCCTTAAATTTTCAAAAGTGGAGAATTTTGTCAGGAATGCTCTGCCGTGATGCAATGTATTTGGCACTGGAGCTCAAAACCCTTGCTCATGGCAGTTTCCATCTTGCTGGGAGTGGTGACCATAAAATTTGTTTAATGTCTGTGCTTTTCAGAGGGAAATACAAGAAGGGATAGCATGAAGATGGCATTGGGGGTTATTGCCTGTATTTTGGAGACTAGTTGGGTCTCCAGAAATGCGGTTGTTGCTTATGCAACACCTTCAGGAGCTGTGCATGTATAATAATGGCAGGCACTGGGCATTAAAACGGGATCAGATCACGTGCAGTTTTGCTCCCCCTAGAACCGCTTGCCAGCCCACGCCGCGTGGTATGCTCTGCTGGGTACAGTGCTGTGGGAGTGAAAGCATTTCCTCAAAGCTTAATTTTGATGCAGCCTGGTTCCCTGAAGGCTAACCCAGTGAAGATTTTGTCAGTGTTACCTTAGACAGAGGCTTAAACCGCTTAGATTTTAGTGTTATTTGCTACAGTATGTGGCTAGTTCTTCCAGCGTGTGTCAGCCCTGGGCACGTGTCCACACTGACTGATCTTCTAAGCACGCGTTTGACAGCAGTAGCAGGAATCCCGTTTGACAGCGGCAGTGCTGTTGATGCATTTTGGCAGCGTGGTGAGGGGACAGCCTGGATGATTACATGCAAACTCCTTCTTTACTTGAAAACTCTGGTGTGCACACACTGGCTTGGGTCATATCTTCAAATGTCAACTTTGTCCAAATTCCTTAGGGTGGCCATTAATCCAAATCACAAAGATGCCAATTGTGGGTGTCATCAGGGAAATCCAGGCCTGGAAAGCTATGGGCTGTCGAGGACCAAAGTGTGGTAGGCCTCGTCTATGTGCACAAGTGTCAATGGCTCATTTATTTATACATGTCTAATCAACATATTAAGCCAATATAAATCCTTGAACACACAGCATTGTTTTGGTGGAAAAAGGATTTGTTTTGGTTTTGCTCATGCAGTTGTCTACAAAGTCAACCTTGCTTAAAGTGTGCTTTCAGACTGGTTTGTAATGGCATTGATATGTGTGATATACCAGGTTAGTTTATACCCGTCCCTACTATACTTCAGCTAAGCTAAAGTAAGAATTCATGAGCAAAATGTGTGTTGGAAGGGTTTTAAGTGAGAAAGGCAGCTTCCAAATCAGCTTTAATTTGGTCAAGGCAGTTAGAAGCTGGGGGAAGTCAGGCGTGAGCAGCTGTTGATGCCTTCCCTGGCAGCCTGGGCTTTCCTTCCTGATGGAGCACCACCTCACCTGCAGCACTTGCAGTAGATTTAGCATCACTGGCAGCACACCTTGAGTTTTTTGGGAAACAATTATATGTGTGTGCTTCTCGGTTAACTTATTGGCAACATCATTATGTGCATTTCGTTGTTCTTGTGTTTGCATTGTTTTGGTTTTTTTACTTTTGACAATGATTTTTTTAAATTATCTGCAACTGCTTGGCAATAGTCTTAATTTATTATTGATTTGTAATAATGTTATAATTTAAATTCAGTGAGTTGAATTGCTTGTTGGCACTTGAGCAGGGTTTATTTGGGTTCACTTGCGACAGCATCAGAGCACGAGTCCCTTGTGTACAAAGGCAACTCTCAATAAACACTAAAAAAAAAAGTTATTCGTCCTTTTTGATTTGCCTTCTGGTGGGTACTGCACCGTGAATAGGACAAGTTTTGAAAACCTGTAAAAATGTTGATCAGCTGGTGAAAGTCCTCCAAGTCTAAGCAAATTATGACATTTACTGTTTCTGGATCTGAGCCAGGAGTTCTCTTGGAAATATTGTCAATGACTACCTCAGGCTTTGTGGGTTTGGATTCCCTGTTAAATCTTTTCAGTGTTTTTTGAAAGCCACAAATGCTTGGATTTTGAATGGCACTGGGAGAGCTTACTAGGAGCTGTTGTTGTGAGGCATCTTTGGATACGGAGCTCCTGAAAGGCAAGTAGTGGGCAGAGGGAGGCAGCTCCCCACCGTGTGGCTGTCACACTGACCTCTGCCAGAAGGGTGCAAGCTCAGGGCCTTCAGTCCTAAGTAAGGGAGGCATCTCCCAGCTGTACTGGAGGGCTGGAAAGGCAGGATTTTGCCCACATTGTAAGGGCTCTCCAGCTCGTGGGTGTAGGAGCAGGCATGATTCCTGCTCTTCTGGGCTACTTCTTCCAGTGCACGAGCTAAAGAGCTTCTGGTCACTAAGGACTGCAGCGCTGAACTGTGGTGGAACTCATGGGCCTAAACTCCCTGCCTGAGGGTCCCCAGAGAAATCCACACGTAGCCCTGTGCTCTCATGGTCTTCAAAGAGGAGGATATATGCCCTCCTTCGCTGTATTCCTGCCCCTCCTCAGAAAGGCCAGAACTCCGTGGGGAATGTCAGTCCTCTCCCCTGCAGGAACCTTTGGACTTTGTCCCTGTGATGAAATCAGCTACAAGCAAGGAGTTAATGTTTGACTGGGACCACACAAACTGTATGAGAAAACCATGTGCAAGACCTTCTCTTCCTCCTTATTTGCTTTACAAGGTGAGTAAATGCCATTATGATGTCTCCTTCCCCTTCCACTGCCACCTCTGCTCCTCGCTTCACCCTGTAGGAGACGGTGAGAACAAGCATCAACACCGAACAGGAACCATGGAGTCTAGGAAGCCCTGTGAGGAGCACTTTGGTTGGTTTTTTTTCTGTCCTCCTGTGGCTGTAGAAAACGGCTGCTTCTCTCCTTGCCCCTTCCCAGC
The DNA here is from genome assembly GCF_000703405.1 of Apaloderma vittatum. Classification (NCBI taxonomy): domain Eukaryota; kingdom Metazoa; phylum Chordata; class Aves; order Trogoniformes; family Trogonidae; genus Apaloderma; species Apaloderma vittatum. Next base: position 91,266 of record NW_009699481.1, read on the forward strand.
CTCCCGGTTGTGCTGTTGCAGTGTGTGAACTGTCACTGAAATGAGCCACTGAAAGGACATCCTCCTGTCCATTCAAGCTGTGACGGGCAACTTGAGGCCTGGAGTTTCAAGCAACATTTCTTTCGGTTTTAGTAGGAGCTAGTGGTGGGATTTTTTCTCCCTGTTGTACATTGTCATTACGTGAAAGCTGTGCCCTCCTGTGAAGTGCAACTGTCAATAAAACCTTACATTGGCAGCCCTGTTCTTAGCTCCTGCACACACACCCTCAAAAGCAATGTCTTTTGGGTTGTTCTGTTAACCATTTGTGTTAGTTTGTCAGCTAGCCTTTCACATAGCAGGCCACAGACAATACCAATCCGGCTGTGAATTGCAGCATTGCCTCCAGATCCCTTGGGAAGCAGCAGCAAAGTGCCATTTGTTTCTGATGCTGAGAAAGAGGGACAGACTGACACAGGGAATGCACCCACCTTGTTCTTTTCATGGTTGATACTCGCATGCTGGTGGGGTGGGTCAGTGTTTTATATCCTTATAAACTTACGTGTTTGGAAATATTAGATCACAGATGAATCATAGAATCATAGAATCATAGAATCATAGAATGGCCTAGGCTGGAAGGGACCTTAGAGATCATCTAGTCCAACCTCCCTGTTTTGGGCAGGGACACCAGCTCTCGACTAGACTAGGCAACACATGGGGACCCTACAACCCCTTAGGTCCAATTGCCAGTCTTTTGGGTTTTGTACTTTCATGTTCTTGTTGCATGTTAAATGCTTTACAATAGGTTGAGCCAAGAGAGTTGATCATCTCCTGTGGCCGAATCCCAGGAATGCTATTATGGTTCGTATCACCCAAGCATGCCAAGCCAAGCTGCAGCTCTTCTCTTAAAGGGTAGAATAGTTTATTTTTAAAAAGTTACCCTCCTAGCTCATAGGCCAAAATTAATGGTATTTGGTTTAATATGGAAGTTGACTGGTTTTCTAAAAGGTAGAAGAACTGGAATGCAGCTCTTCTTCTGGGAATAAGTGACAGCATCCACAAGTTTTTGAAGTCCTGAGGACACTGTCTAAAATAAATGAAATGGTATAAACTCCTTGTCCAGAACTATGCTCCAGGGTCAAGGAAACTTTTTTTTTCTTTCAGCTTTTTTGTATATACAGTAATAGGTTAATCCAAATGGAGCTAGCTTCCTCCTTCTTTACTTAGCACAGAGAGGGACCTTCTAGGTCTGAGGGTTTACCATACCTTTTCACTGAAAGGCACACAGAGGGCAAACGAAAATATTCTTGGAGTGTGCGTACATAGTTCTGGACTGTCTTTTTAAAATAGGTCTTGCTTAACTAAAGACTCTCCAAAATAGTGATCCCATCTAGAGGCCTGAGTGTTACCACTGTGAGAAGGCGGTGAAAAGCATCTCAGATAATAAGGTGTCACAAGTAAAACCAGACAAAGTCTCCAAGGCAAGCAGAAGTAAATTCCAACCGTTTTAAGCTTAGACAAATATAAAACTTGGCACTGAGGTTGTAAACATGCTAAAAAGTCAGTCTTCTGTTTACAATAAGTGACTTTTGATTTTCTGTAGTTGAGTTGAAGGCATTAGCCTCAGATATTAAAAATTGTGAGCCTCATCTGGAAAGTAGGAGATGTCAGATAAGAGCTCATGTTAAGGGCTGAATTTTCATTGACTTGAAAGTTCTCAAGTGTTTATCGTGTAGGTACAATGGGATGTATTTACAGGTGAAGAAGAAGGAACTGTTAGTATAGTTAAGTATCATTTAAAACAAAGAAAGTGCAAGTTACTGAATCTGTGTAAGAAAGTGATAGTGTGTGTGTAGAGCAGTTCAGTCTAAAGTGCTTTCACAGCACTAAAAATTATAAATTAATCTCATTTGTGACTGACAATGTGAGCAGATACCTAAAGTGCAGTGGCTATGTCATGAAATGGCATAAGCGTCTCTCCACTGAACTTGCCCTGCGAGTAATCCCACTGATTGCTAAGAGCAGGGGCTACAGTCTCCCGCGAGAGCAAGGTTAGAATGGAAAAACTGAGACCTCAGCACCATTCTGTCATCAGATACCAGCACGCAATTGCTTGTGGCTCTAGTGGGTGTTATTTGTTGTGTACATGCTGCAAAATGTCCTGTTCTGGCTTGGACTCTGCACTTACGAAGAGCGCTCGTCTCTGATTTAACAGACAACATGATCAGGCCTTTAAGCAGATACAAGCTCTACTGACTCCAATGAAAGCTACAATTTTTGAAAGAACCGGAGCTGAGCTCTCAGTGCTCAGAGACATGAGCTGTAGCAGTGCATAAAAGTGGCAGATTCCTTGTAAAATGTGTGTGCATCTAGCACAGAGTTAACCCTGGGTGATAACAGGTAAAAGAGGGCAAAAGCATAATAAAATATGGGTTTCTACTGTAGGTATTTACACAGTATTGACATTGTTAGCTGTGCTCAGAGATTTATGTCAAGTGTTGCTACGCTGTCATAAAACAATAAAGTACTTAGGTGAAGGGTTTAGGGCAAAGGGGAGGCAAAGAAGTCTCACTATATAAGGCCCTCCTCCAGCACCAGCAGTAATCCATGGGAATGTTTCCATAGCTGTCAGCAGGAGCTGTGTGGAGGCCTGCTCAGGGAGGGTGAGCAGAAGCAGCAAGTTTTCTATGTTTAGAGCAGGTAAGTAGTGATTTTGTGTCCAGGAGGATATTGCCACCACCAAATTTTAGGAGCCTAATGCAGCTGACAAGTCCTCCTTGCTATCAGTGGGGAGAGATGAGGGTTCCTCCCAGGAGCAGGGATTATTCTGAACTGAATCGTCTTCTGGTGTTTCATAGAAGTGCCAACAAGGACCCATAAAAGCTGAGAAATGACTTTAAGAAAAACACTTTGCTCAGGGTTGTCATGAGGTGAAAAGGGCAAGAATCCGGTGTCCCGGTATTTCCACACAGCGCAGCCCCGACTCCACACACTTTCAGCTCTAGGCTCTTGCAACTCTGCCTCTCACATTGGGCTCACAGTAGGCTTCCCATCAACGTTTTGGCTGCAGGACCAGCCTCTGCAGCTGAGCTCAGTGTTTATATGTAGAGGACCAAACTGAAATGCCAGTCCCAATCAGTCAGAGCACCAGGGAGTTTAGATCCAAGCACAGGGCCTGCCTGTCCATGGGTCTGCAGCTCCAGTTTGCCCTCCCTGCTTGTTGTCTCTTCTCCTCATAAGATTATGGCAAGATTTCTTCTTCAAGCCATTCTGACGCATGGGACCTGTGGCTGTGGAAAAGTATTGCTCTTCCACTAGAGGTGGTTCTTGTGTAGTTTTTACCTGGTTAGATGCCACTGCATCGAAAGGTATTCTCCTGCTTCTTTCCTTATGTAGGAGGTTATTCTTTTCCAACAAAGCATTTAGCAGAAGTGTTCCACACCTTTCAGTCCCACAGCTGTCTTGCGAAGGGTGGGAGAGTTACTGGCTCTGGGCAATGCTTGTGAAAAATCTGCCAGCTTCAAAGAAAACAAGCATCTCTGTTGAGAAGGGACATTTCGGAGCCCTTCATAAACCTGAGTGTTGCTGCCAGCTTGGCTTGCCTTGCTTTCCCTGTCAGGAACCAGACTGGTCCACAGCTGATGGTCTTCGCTCTTCTCTGGGAGTGCTGATCTGGGCTGTTTGGAAGGTGTTGAGCACCTCAGCATCTGACCCCAGGTTAACTGAATTAATTTTGAGCCCAGGCAACTGGATGAGACTTCCGTACTTCCTTCTCAGAAGCATTGCCCGTGCTGTTTCCTGTTCCAGAGTTTATCTTACAAGCTAATGAGTAGAGCTGAAATCTGTCCTCCCTCACTCACCAGATAGATGAGCCTCCAAACTCCAGGGCTAACTTCATGCTGGGGCAGCTCTTAGAGTCCATGGGCTCGCTCCAGCCAAATCTCAGTGCGAGACTGAGTTGGTCCCTCCCTCTGAGTCCCGGGAGGTGTCACGGTGGCAACAAAAAACCTCAGTCCAATGACCGCTGATGTCCTTTTCATTCCTCCAGTCCTCAGCTCAGCTGGTGCTGGAGATGTGGTCCAGGTGTGTTCCCCTGCTCCCAACAGTACTGCAGGCTCCTACTCCACAGAACCACCACCTGCCCCAGCAGAGCGCTGTGGGATACCCTGTCCTCACATCCCATTGTCCTTGTGCAGAAAAATGGTATTTTTAGCTCAGTTCAGTGAGGGGTGAGCACTTGCTCTCACACGTGTACCCAGAGCGCAGTGCTGCAGCACCAGCGTCCCCTTGGCTTTGTGTGTGATCTTTTCCCATGAATATCTCAGTGGTGTCCTCATCACATGAGCTCTTCAGCCTCTGGGATGGTGAGGCAGCCTGGGAGCTTGAGATGACCCATTTAGCTGGCACATCTCTCGCTCTGCATAGCCACCCATTGAAAGTTACTCACTTTACCCTTCTCTGTAGGAATTCGAAGGGGACCCCGCAGCAAGCTGATCGGGACTGGTAGGGACGTGTCTGCGGGAGAGACGGGGAGCAGAGCTGTTTCTTGCTCCTCACACTCCTCTTCTTTTTATTGACCAGCCTTACTGATTGGAAAAGACCCA
>NW_009699482.1:0-3367 GCF_000703405.1 Apaloderma vittatum
GGGTTTTATTCCCTCAATTTATAACACCCTCTAAAGAAAAAGTATCGCTTTATGTCCAAACTGAATGTCTCAGGTTACTCTTTGTAGTGATTGTCCCTTATTTGTCCATCCAATACCACCAAGAAAAGATCTGATTTTTTTCTTTGCAACACGTCTTCAAAATGAGAGCTGTAATCAGAACCCCCCCTCCAACCTCTTTACAACCACTCATCTCAAGTCAGTGTCATTTGCATATTTGCTAAAGATACGTGTTGTGTGATCCTGCAAGTTGGGGGTTTTGTTGTTGTTTACCCAGTACTAGACATTTCTGAAAATTTGTTCATGACAGACCGTACAGTTTCATCATGGTGAACTTTTTTTCTTCCTGTTAAATAATGTATTAGGGATAAAAAGCATTTTACATGCTTGAGGCATTCAGACTTAATCAAGATCATTCTTATCTCACAGCTGCTGTGCTAAGTAAAAACCACGGACTTACCCATGGTTGCACATAAACATAGTAGAGGCCTTCCAGTACTTAAAGGGGCCTACAAGAAAGATGGGAAGGGACTCTTTTTTGGGAAATATTGTGGTAGGATGAGGGGTAATAGTTTCAAATGGAGAGAGGCTGGATTTAAGTGAGATATTAGGAAGAAAGTCCTTCCTGTGAGGGTAGTGAGGAACTGGCACACGTTACCCAGGGAAGTTATGGCTGTCCCCTCCCTGGAAGTGTCCAAGGCCAGGCTGGACAGAGCTTTGAGCAACCTGGGCTGGTGTGAGGTGTCCCTGCCCATGGCAAGGGAATTGGACTAGATGATCTTTAAGGTGCCTTCCAACTGAAACCAGTCTATCTTTCTACGGTTATATGAGTTCATCTCATTGGGTGTAAGTTTTAGTATCTGACCTACCTGGGGCCATAAAAAGAAATACGGACCTTGAGATATAATTCACCTTGTCTAGTATGCATCTGCAGTATCAGATACCTGATGCTTGAGGTGGTGGTCATGTTAATCAAGACTTGAGATAGTAATGGGAAAATAGATAGAAGACATGCTACTAAGTTCATCTTCAGTGGGACGGAGTAAGTCTTGCTTCACAGCGACACATGGGGGTAACTGTATCGATGACTCTTGCCTCTTCATAGGACTGGGTGTTTCCAATGCCCCATGTCATAGCTATCCCCCTAGATGAAATGTGATGGATCAAGGTATCGCAAATCTCTACAAGACTTGTACATCAAATAAGGATCACTCTGTTTAGGTAACCAAATACTACCCCGGATCTCCACTAGATATAAAGAAAAATTTGGATACCCAGTATGCATCGACTCCCAGTTGTTAATCCTTACATGTTTGCATCTTAAATAATGCAATACTTGATGTAAACTCTACGAACAGCATCAAAAGATCTGTGAAATCAGGCAGTAAGAGACCTAAAATCAGCTGATTATGCAAGATTTTCTTGAAAAGCATAGATGAACTGAATTCAGAGATAACTATTTTTCACAAAGGGTATCGGCTAAATAGCTCTTTGATGAAAAACTGCTTTTCAGTCTACAAGGTTTCTCTACTTTAAATAAAAATAGAATACCCAAATAATGCCGTTAAAGCTAGAGTTTTGATTAGATGTCATCCTGATATCTCTTCCAATCTGAATTATGCTACGGTCATAAGATTTTGGTAAAAATAAAAAATATGAAAAAAAACCCCCACACAAATTCCCAGCATTTTTCTCTGAAGCAGGGTGATGTTAACTGACTGAATAAAGACAGAAAAGTAAATATACTCTTCAGCCTCGATTTCTCATCAGAAAATGTTTTCTGAAAGGTATATTTAAGGGAAAGAAGCACTGATGTCTTCCTTATTTTTATGATTTTCCCTAAGAAAGCTGTTCTTTTTCCAGCACCTCTTCTCAGATACTCTGTACTGTCTTCATGAAACAAATGTCAAGAGTTTCCAGTTAGATCACTGCAGCATAAAACAATGGTATATCTACTAAACAGAGTTTTAAAGGGAGTACCAAATAAATCCCAAGAGATGTAACAGCATCAGCCAAACGTCTTTAAATAGCCTTCAATTATCCTTCTCCCTTTCCCAGTGAGTTGCCATTTTGAGGCCAGAAGGGAACCTTCTGATAATTTCATCTTGTCTCTTTCAGAAACTCCTTCCTTTCCGCCCTTCTCTAGGCTCCTGTTCCCCTCTCCCTGCACGTCTCTCATCTGAACGGTCATTCCCTCGGAAAACACACCCAAGATTAGTTAATCGACACCTCGCTCCACCAACACTCCATTCTCCAAGCAAACCATGCACAAACGTGCACACACAGTGTCAGACTCAGTGGAAAGTCTTACCAAGGTGGCCGTGGCCACACACGCACCTTGAGCTCTCATACAATAACATCTCTGTGCTCATTTTATTTGTTATCATGGGGCTATGCTGGCTGGGGTAATCAACCACCGCCCTGCTCGATGGGATGTGATTTGTTGTCCTTTCTCACTCAGAAGAGCCCAGGATTGAGAGTGCAAAGGGGTTTATCACACATGGCCATTCCTCATGGCGCCTTCCCAGGAAACAGAAAAAAAACCACCTGTCATTTGTAGTGCAATTGAACCTAAAGGACTTTAGAAGAAGTGAGGTTGCCTTTAGACTGGTGCTACTCAGAACTCATTTAAGACAGAGTTCTACTGTGAATGATTTATGATTTTGTAACAAATGATGAGAAAAAATATTTATAATTACAAAACTATTTAAACTTTTACAATCACAACTCTTTAAAACAGCAGAGCGCTAGTTCCAAATCAATGGTTCACGGGACCAAACCCAACGTTTTATCTGCCTTATCTTTTCTCTTCTGTAGAGATGTGAGTGTGTAAGTGTATGATAAGGTTGTAGCAAGGTGGAAGTCTAGCTCTTCTGCGAAGTAACGACTGATAGGATAGGTGGAAATGACTTTAAGTTGCACCAGGAGAGGTTTAGATCTGATATTAGGAAAAATTTCTTCACCGGAAGGATTGTCAAGCACTGGAAGAGGCTGCCCAGGGAAGTGGTAGAGTCGCCATCCCTGGAGGTATTTAAAAGATGTGCAGATGAGGTGCTCAGGGGCATGGTTTAATGGTGGACATGGTATTGCTGCATTAATAATTGGACTCAATGATCTTAAAGGTCTTTTCCAATAGAAATTATTCTATGATTCTAAGTTGGTGCGTGTGTGTGAGCTGTGAAGAAATTCGATATACAGGGGCTGTTGCGCTGTCAGACACATACATATGTGCTTCATGCTTTATTTCACAGAACCACTGTGACAAATCTGGACATCATTCTGGGAGAAATACTGCTGGTGATGCTTTAAATTATTCCAAGAAAAATGGTATTTTTTTTAATCTGGAAAA
>NW_009699482.1:3377-28091 GCF_000703405.1 Apaloderma vittatum
GATAAGTCCCCAGATGGAAGAATTTAGGCCTGAGATCCTGGTTCAGGCTCACAATACCTATGCAATTGGGCAAGATGCTAATTTTTCAAAGATAAGCCATTAAATGGGGATAATGACATTTTTTCATGTCTTGCCTATTTATAATGATGGCATCTGAGATGGTGAGTATCTCAGTGAATGAATTTAATCACTGGATCTTTTTATTAGGGCAAGAAAACATTCAGAGTTGGTCTTTAGAAAATTAAATTAATAACATTTCTTCACAGATTTGGGAATATTCAAACAAAAATGTTTAGAGAAATGTCACGATGAATTCCATGAACATTTTATCTGTTTCTTTTTTTTTCTTACCAGTTGTGTGATCTGTTCCCAGAGAAGAAAACATAACTTCTGAACTCAAGAATTACTTGCTTGAGGCATAATGTTTCTACTCAATTTCAAAGCAAGATCAGCTTGTGTGACTGCAATATATTAGCAATCTAATAATCTTCCAGAATTAAAGATTGGAATTGTTATTTGAATGAAGATGTGGACGCCCCATCATTGGAAGTGTTCAAGGTCATGTTAGATGGGGCTTTGAACAGCCTGATCCAGGGGAAGTTCTCCTAGTTCTCCTTATGTATGGCAAGGGGATTGGACGAGATATCTTTGAAGGTCCCGTCCAACCTAAACCATTCTATGATTCCAATTAGGATAAAAAGGCGGTTAAATAAAAGAAGAAAAAGTTGGACAAAGAGAGAAAAAAAGATAAAACTAGCTTGATCATTTTTACTTAAACAAAATTAACTCTATGTTCTAGATCTTAAAGAAGGTTCACTTTGGAGCATGACAACTTTGGAGTAACTCTTAAGAAAAATTGTTATTACAACATGAACAGGCTTTGCCCATCTGACTGCTAGTAGCCAGCCCACTTCACCTGGTATCAACTGGAAAGAAAGGGAAATTGTTTATTTAATATACTACATTAAACGTGGTTTCCCTTGGCCTGTGAAACTACACCATGAGATGTGCCATTTGATGAATCTTCTTCGCTGAAAAACACATGTAAGCGGGCAAAATGAACAGGGCTTTATTTATGATGAGTTATAAATTCTGCTTGTTTCTCCCCTTTGGGCAGGGGTAGCTTTCGTCACCGTGTTACTGGTCTGGATGGAGCAGCTCTGACTGGAAGGAGAGCTTCAAATAAGGGTGCCTGCTTGAGTGAGAGGAACTTCATCATTTCTAATGCACAGTTCACTGTGTTAAGAAAGAAAGAAGATATCAGTGTCATTGGTGTCATTGACCTGTATTTCTTAGCACCTTTAGTAGAAGGGCTTCTCAAAACATCGACTTGGAGGTGGTATACTCCAAAGTATCAAATACCAGACAATCACACAAATCCCATCCCTAAAGTTCTTAATTTTTCATCACTATGCCGATGTTTGCTCTGCTCCTCAAAGCACGGAACACTACACTCGGCTCAGCCTTATGAAGATTTCTTGACTTACCCAAATGTTCAAGCAAGATATAAGACATCAGTTTCCTTGAACAGGTAGAGAGTTATGGGAGAAATTGAGAGGACTGTCATTACCTGCTTCCATATGGTTCCTAGTGTGTGGTCCAGGTCACCCAAGAGTACTGCAGCTGCACAGTTCTGTTCACTTGCTAATTCCTGCAATTGCTGGATCCTGACAGTGTGGTGACTTAATGTAAGATCATCCCACTGAAAATGAAATCGCTTCCTCAGAATACTGGTCTAGTCTTTGACTTCTCAGCTGAAAAAGCAAATAATTCTGGTGGGAAATTTGAAAATTTCCCTTTCTGATCAACATCCTGAAATGAAACAGAACTTTTCAGTTTAATTACAAACATTCACCTCTTATAAATGTTGCTTATTTGAACGAAAAAAAAAAAACCAAATCATTTTTTTTCAAATAGAAATATTGCCATAAATTACTATTTCCCAGCAAAGTTTTCTAAGTCAAAGTAAAAGAAAGATCTTTCTTTAGCTTTGAAAGGTAGTTTTTGTATGGCTAATTATAGCTTAGATTAAGGAAAACTAACTTGTCATCTATAAACCACCAACAGTCTTCTAGACCATGGTGAGTGGTTAGCAGCTTGTCACTCATTTTTACTACCTCGCTAATATGATTCTCAACTAAATGCAGGTAATAAAGATGCCTGTTATTCAGTTAGAAATTCCGAACTCTGACAGCAGTATGAAAAGTTTGGGATTTTTTTGAGTGGAGTGTGGTATGACATTTAGCATGCAGATAGACTCATACGTATGGACAAATACACATAAAGAAATACCCAACTTCCATTAAACAATTCTACCAGTGAGTGTTTATTTTTTTTAAAAAAAGCAAAAAGAAAAAAACCCAAACCACCTAAAATAATTTTATCTTGACTTTGAAATAAAAGACTGCCTTGCCTTATTCCCACAGTTCCAAAATGCTCGATGAGGTTTATGTGCACAGGTATTGGTATGGGCATCCCAGGTTCCTATCTTTAGACTCATACACACTTTTGAAAATGTTCATTTTGTCCAAAATTGATGCTGTCAGGCTACTTCACAGGATTGTTTCACTAAGGAACATGAAATGCTTTAGAAGAGGGTGAAGTCATGAAACGGCAAATAGCTAATACAGATAGCTTTTAATTTCTAAAATTTTAAGTATCTAGTTCAAAAGTTTCAGCCTCACTTCTACTGCTATAAGCTGTCTGTCCTTTCTCCGAAATCAGCAGAGCTGATGAAACAAGAAGTTGCAAATGACAGAAAAATGGAAGCAATCCTGTCCTAAGCAGTTGTTTGGTATCCATGCCTCTAACTTCATCCACATTAAATATATTACATTCCTGAAGCTCTAGCCAGACCAATGCAGATATGATTTCAGGTCTTCACTGTCTGGGTATGAGGCTGAGCTACAGACAGCAATGTGACACACTTTTACCAAGGCTGGTGCCAAAACTGCCTTTCCACTTCCTGATGTGCCAAGGTTCCTTTGTATTGTATGTCCCAGCAATATAGAGCTTTCCCTTCATAACACCGTTAATACACCCATGTGGGGGATCCAACCTCTTGCAGTCCAGTGGGGATGTTCTGGAGTCTGGCTGGAAACACGCAAAAGAGGCTTCCTGTTCTGGTCTGGGCTGCATCCATAACACACACTATGTCAGGAAAAGAGGAGAGGGTGTAAAAAAAAAAAATGGAAGAACAAGAGAGAATTTTTCAGGCAACAGAGAACTCATACAAAATAATTATAGATGATGTTTAAAGAAAATTTGGCTTCATGCACAGCTATTTAACTGTCGTGGGAAGAATATGCCAACATGGGTGGGATGCTGTAAAACCCTGTCTACACTTAGGTGCTTTAAACCAGAGTGAATTAAACAAGTCATTAATCTGACAGAGATTTTAGATGTGTCTGAGTCCATCTTGATTGCTGCATCAAGGATCAAACTGGAGAAGCTGCTAGCTAAAGATGCATAGAGCAACGTATGGATTGAATGTTAAGACTAACCTCATCTAACTTTTACAAAACTGTTCTGTGACTCTAAGCCACAGAGGAACTTACAATATATTCATTGTGTCTGGATGAGGTAGTGAAAAATATCATGTAAATCACAGCTACATGAAGATAAATGTGCCAGCACAAGGTGTTCACGGAAAACTCTGTCTGTGAATCTGCTGATACTGTTTGTATCTGATCAGCTTGAAGGCTTTCGTCGTTAAGATGGACTACTCTAAAAAGCGATCTCAGCTGGGGATGCTTCAAAGGAACTTATAAAAGGACACATCACTACCAACTTCAGATGTTTAAAATGCAGACATCTGAGTCGAGCTTGGGCACAGATTGCCTTTATTGTCTTTAAAGAGAACAAGCACCTCAGCTGAGATAGTTAAAACGTGTGGCTTAGGATGAGAAGTATCCCACCTTAAAAGGTACAGACAAAAAAATCCTCAGCTTGGAATTTTAGTATGAGTTTAAATCTTTTTCTTTGGATAATCCATCTTTACAACTTTCGTCTCCCTGGGACTTGTTGCAGAGAAATGCAATCGGTTGTGCTTGTTATCCACATTGTGTTGTGGTTGAGAATTTCTCATCAGAGATGTGTTGGGTTGTTGTAAAAATAAATAACAGGAGGAGGATAATCTCTGCTCTAGAGAAAAATCATTCCCAGAAGATTATTTAAAACCTTGGCTGAATTGAAATAGCTAGGAAGTCAGAAAAGTCCCATTGGAAAATTGAAATGTTTCATCATTAATGATATTTTCTATGGAAAGGCTGTCAGTTGAGATAAAACCCACATTTCCTGTCAGGAAAATGTTTCAGCAAAAAGGAATAGTTTTTGACCAGCTCTAGGAAAGTGAGTCTTCAAAAGGAGCAGAAACTCAAAAGATAAAATCACAATTATTGCAATCTGAGCTCCTGATTTTGGCTGTTTTTCAAGGAAATCTGCAAAGCCCCTTCTAAGTCAGAAGCGAGTTTAACTAATCTGGAGCCTTGTAATAGCAAAGCACAAGGGGGTTTTGCCTTATTTTTTGGGGGGTTATTTATTTTTCTCCCCTCCCACACCTGTATTACTGTAACCAGTACAAACTCTGACATGACCACAACTACACAGCAGTATGTTCAGTTCTAAAGCCTCGGGACTGCTTACTAACTGCCGACTGGAAATACTCCCTGGCTCTTGACCTTTTCTGAACCCTGGCCAGGAATTATTGTGGAGAGTGGTAGTCGGCCTAAAATCACAGCAGGACCCTTTTTTAAGATCACAGACAATAGTGTTCCACTGCTCAGAAATGTTTCTTCGCCACTGTTTTATTAACTCTGACCCAACAAGTATGACTTCATCAAACTTTGAATAAGGCCTTGACTACCTGCACCAACAGTAATTTGCAACCTGAGATAATTAAATAACTGAGATAATAAAGAATTTTATGCCAGCACAGAGGTGGCAAAGCAGGACCGTGTAAGCAGCAGGGGTGATCTTTCATGGAGTGCTGAGTGCGTTGAGAAAGGAACTGATGAGGATGACAGTTACAAGTTTCCAAGTACTTAAGAAGAGCTTGAAGAATTCACTTATTCTGCCTGGTGGAAAGGGTCATCCCGTGGCTGCTGACGTGGAAATAAGAGCACTCCCACTGCTTCTTTCTAGTCTGGGCAACACCATCCAAATCATGCCAGAAGAAAGGAGGAAAAGCAAGTGTGATTACCCCAGGGAGAAAGATGGAGGCACTGAGGAGTTGAAATGACTTGACCAAGATTGTCCAGCTGATATGTTGTATCCCTTGTGCTAAAATTTAGGATCTAGATTCTCTCAAATAGCTGTATGTTCTACATGCAAGTAGGATGATGTGGTAAAAGAAAAAGTGGATCTAATTATTCCTGAAACTGTGCTAGCACACCCATGAATCCCAAGCATGCTGTAACACCTCGCATTTGCTGTAGATTAATAGAGGTTCACTGAGATATGGCCGTGAGTAAGTCTTTTCTGCTTGGCATTTCTAACATGTCCCTTTGCTAACAGAGCAATAGAGGATGAGTGGCATAAAAGGGTTTTTTGCCAGCTCTACACTCCTCCCATCCTTTGCAAGCTATTCTTGGATGTACTAGCACAGCCAAGACTCGGCTCTTCTGGACCAGCTAACTAATGTAAAAAGGCTTGATTGTATCAGAGACTACAGCTTCAAGGACTGTATCTCTCAAAGCAGTGTCTGAACCTCTGCATGAGGCAGTCTCCAGGAATTCTGAAGGGCACAGCAGAGAGTTTAGCTTAGCATAAATTTACAAGGAAAAGGGAGCAGCTGGGTTTACTGGAGCTTCCTTTTTTTGTGAAAAGGATTCTGTTTAAAATGCTGAGTAAACCATTGCACAGCAAGCTCCTGAACACTATTTTCAGAATATAGTTTTTTGCTTAGTGGGGCTTTTCCAAGGTGAGAACTATCACCCTCTTTCAGCTCTACAGAAACAATGTGCCTTTAACAGAGGCCCTTTCAGCACAACACTCAAGAGAGAACGCCACGATCATGAAAAAAATAAACCTGCAGAGATTTTTTTTTACAATGAGCATGGTGAAACACTAAAACAGGTTGCCCAAAGAGGTGGTAGATGCCTCATCCCTGGAAACATTCAAGGTTAAGTTGGACAGGGCTTTGGGCAACCCAATCTAGTTGAAATGTCTTTACTGCAGGGGAAGCTAGACTGGGTGACCTTCAAAGGTCCTTTCCGACACAAACCAGTCTATGATTCTATGCACACAGAAGTAGACAGCCAAACACTCTCCCAGAGGGGTATATATGCTGAAAAGTGGGAGAAAAATCTTTAGGAGACTGTGATTACTGGCACTAATTTTGAGATTGTTGAGCCTGTCTGGCTCAGCTAGAATGGAAGTGTATGGATGACTGAATAAAGAATACTTCACGGCTTTTCCTTCAGGAGCTGTGACACAGCAGTGGGCTGAAAGTTAGAGTCAAAGGGAGTGGGGTGCAGAGATGTTCCTAAATAACAGAAATGAGACAGTTTAGGCATTAGATGGTAATGAGTAAAATCTCTTGTGTATTCATTTATGTATGAGACCCCACATACATGTGCGCTACTTTAAACGAGTGTTGCACAGGATAAATATCAACCTCATAAACCTGAGACTGACAAGGACTAAGCAACAAGTTATCCATTATTTTCTTCACGTGTAACACTTTTTTCCATACTTCTTTCACAGTGCACTGCTCAAAATCTGCTCTAAAGTAGGGCGTGATCAGTTAACACATGCAGTATCACAACAGTTTAAGAAGCCTTGGAGTTAATACCTTTATACTTTCTGTGGCAAATGAGGACACAGCATTACGTGAAGAGAATGTAAGACAGAAGGAAACTCAAGTTTCCGTGTAGCATAGAGGCTGGATCAAGGCACCATGGCTCGAATTAACCCACTCTGATATGATTTACCTGCATTAGGAATCCCGTAGGCTTTCCAAAGATGACTCTCTACAGCCTGAGCTGAACTGATTTGGAGGTCTGTGCCTTTCTGCTTTAACTGAGGAGAGATTCTGATACAACTAGACTCTTTATCTGAGGTGTTTGTATTTAGGTAAGACTGGTCTGATTCTTGCAGCTTGATTTTTCAGAAGCTTTGTTATAGTCCAGCACTGTTTCAAGAGCATTGCTCCCCAACTTCAACATCTGTTAGGAGTTCTTGGTACTTCTGCAAAGTAAATCCTAGTTATTTAGCAAGAATCCAGCTTGGAAAGAAAAGGATTGAAGTCATCTATGCATTAACATTTCATGATTCTGGATATAGATGTGGGCAAAATCTAGCATCTTCATAGCTGCAACATTATTTTTTCTTTTCTTTCCATGTTTCCAATTCTGTACACTCTGAAAAAAAAAGACCCCAAAATGTTAAGGTTTTACTAACAATAATCTTCATTAACCAGCTTTATATCTCTATCAACCCTGCTGCCTGAATGAGTCAGAAATCCTGTGAGCAAGGAGGGAAAGCCTGTGATCATATAATAAAAGACCTAATTATAATGTATAATACATAATTTACCATTATGTAAATACTACATAAATTATATAAAGCCAAAACCAACCCAAATAAATGTATTTATTAACGTTTAGAAGTTAAACACCAAGTCTTTCTCCTGGAATTTACCAAGCTGTTCATGCAGTGCAGCTATGAAGGAGATGACAGCCTCTGGTCTGAGTTGAGAGGAAGAACTTATATTGTCAAAGTAGAAGCAGGACCAAAAGCAGAAGCAAAATTGTGTGTGAATGCGTGTGTGTGTCCCTGAGAGCTGCTTATATACAAGTTTCTGTATCCAAACTATAAATCCAAACAGGATTATTTATGTTTTTCTTGATACATTTGTCTTTCCCATTATCTTAGTTGCGTCTGTTCACATACACTTCCATGCAGTTTCCCAGCCTCATCTTTTTAATACATTCATCAACTATTATCCTGTTGGCTAGCTGTTCTGAACACTTCCAGGCAGGGGTCTGCCATGACTTCTCTGGGCAACCTGGTCCAGTGTCTCACCACCCTCACAGGAAAGACTTTGTTCCTAATATCTAATGTAATACTACCCTCAGTTTGAAACGATTACCCCTTGTCCTGTCACTACTCCCCCTGATGAAGAGTCCCTCCTCAGCTTTCCTGTAGCCCCTTCAGATGCTGGAAGACCTCTGTAAGGTCTCCTCTATCTTTCCTTCTCCAGGCTGAACAGCCTCAATTCTCTGATCCTGTCCTCACAGGGAGGTGCTCCAACTCCCTGATCATTTCTCTGGCCCTCCTCTGGACTTGCTCCAACTTGCTCTTCTCACGTTGGTGTTTTCGTGGAGATGAGGGAACGTAAAACAGTGTTCAGCTACATTTCATCCCAGCAGTGAGTAGGAATATGGTTTTAGTATACAGATAGATACAGGGACAGAACCTACGTGCTGACGGCCAAGTTAAGTAGAATAAAGCATTAAAGATACCTGAGTTCAGTCAACTGAATCGAGGTCTTCACATTTCCAGACGCAGACTGCTTAATTTCACCTGGAAAACACAGTCCTTCTTGCCTCTGTAGTTAGCAGCCATTTCTAGAGCGATCGTTTTGCAGCTACAGCCTCAATTCTGTCTTTGTTTTTTGATAATCCTATCCCACCAAATTAAGTTGTAATTCATTTTGGTGGACTGGGTTTCCCTTCAACTCAAACCAGTAGGAGATAATATAATCATGCTCTACAATTACTTGAAAGGACATTGTAGAGAGGTTGGTGCTGGTCTCTTCTCACAGGTAATTAGGGACAGAACCAGGGGGAATGGTTTCAAGTTGCAACAGGGCAAGTTTAGGCTGGACATTAGGAAGAAATTCTTCATGGAAAGATAATTACATGTTGTAAGATGTCCTGAACTTCGTCAGAGACTGGAATAGACTGCCTAGGGAGGGGGTTGAGTCGCCATCCCTGGATGTGTTCAAGTGTCGTTTAGATGGGGTGTTGGGTGATGTGGTTTAGGGGTGAACTTGTAGTGTAGGGCCAGTGGTTGAACTTGATGATCCCAAGGGGCTTTTCCAACCTGAATTGTTCTATGATTCTATGATTCTATAAACCCTCGCTTTTTGGATGGGCGTAGACTTACTTATATTGGGGTTTTCTTGCATAACTCTCTGGCCCCAAGAGATTCTGGCATGCCAGTCTGTGTCTGATGAGTGACACTGGAGAAAAGAGAAAATGAAAAGAAGTTCTATATACCTTTAAAAAGTTCATTTTAAAAAGTATATGGCCCTATATGAGGAGTGTAATGCCAGAGGTGGGTGTAACATGTAGGGAGAGATGAATAAAAACTAAGGCAAGTCAGAGGGGTATATTAGTCCCAATCCTTAAACAAACATGAGAGTTTTTTGGAATCCAGTCACTTTTCATGTCGCTACAGCACAGGATCTTTGCGATACTGAAGCCAAGCAG
Organism: Apaloderma vittatum; assembly: GCF_000703405.1. Lineage (NCBI taxonomy): Eukaryota > Metazoa > Chordata > Aves > Trogoniformes > Trogonidae > Apaloderma > Apaloderma vittatum. The sequence continues at coordinate 12,815 of NW_009699482.1, forward strand.
ACATACAACAAGGTTTGCTCTACATTAAGAACAGCTAGGGAAACTTTCCAAAAATTTGTTTCATGTCTCTCAACAGGTTTGGAAGGAATATCCAGGAATAACAAGCCCTACAAATACGAAGCACTTAAAACTTTAATACTTACATAAAACACTCAGAGCCGATTAATTACTTGTTCTTTTATGACACTAGACCTGTTCTTCTCCTCTACATAGAGAAAATGCTTGTGCACCTCCAACACAGCACTAGTTTGTGGCAAGGCAAAAGAAAATGTTGTTAGGCACCATTCTCTTTGACCATTTTTCCTTTGAGTATCTTGTTGGTAAGTGTGTCATATACTTCTTTATCGAGGTCTGATGCTGAGAAATTGTGCGTTCATTAGAATTCTACCTGGGGAGCATGAGCTCACCTTGCAGCAATTTCTGGGTTTAGTTCTAGAGGCCACTTGTTCAGTTCCCAGAGTGTCAGCAGAAATGGTGGCTGTCAAGATGTTTACACTATCCCAAGCTGGAATAGCTCTAGCTTTTCACCAAGGCAGCAAAGAAGCAGGTCTTTCATTTACCAGATCTCCACAGCTCAGCAAATGAACTTCCTGTCGTGATGTACAAACTAGCAAATGAATAAAACTGTAGAAGCCAATTAATTTTTTTGCCTTGTGCCCTAGTGAAGTTGTTAAGCAAAATGTGAAACGGCCTCACAAAGTTTTGGGTTAGCAGGTTGTGCAGAGTATGAGAATTCCTAAACATATCAAGGCCATCTGGGGGATTATTTGGTAAACTGGGAACTTCACAGATGTTATAAAACTCTCTTGTCACTTTAAGTGTGTTTTTCTTCATATTGCACTCACACTAATGTGAGGTAACACAGGGAAAGAAAAAGCACACGTAGGACTTAGGGAAGGGGATCATCAATCTTAGTGAGCATTAACTTTTGTGGAACATCCCTGCACAAATAGTCTTTGCAAGCCTGGATTCTTGCGGATGCTTGAAGAAAAATGATTAAGAGATGCCACACTTAGCTGTGGTTTCTGAGCACTTGAAGAACCTGACTTTGAGATAGCTTAAGAAGAAATAAATTATTCAAGAGAATATCTCTATACGGTTGGAAAGATTGAGGCTCAGATCTCATATTTTGAATAAATCTTGTGTGGAGAGAGCGGAAGATTAAAAAACCTGCACTTCTCAAGAGAGTGTTCAAGGGGTGTCCGAAACAGGCAATCATATGAGGAAGGAAAAGCTACAGTTGACTTATTGATATGTTTGTTTGTTGATGGACCTGATTAAAAAGATGTATCTCTTAGTTAGAAGCTTCTCCAAAAGCTGCATTCTTCAACAGTCCTGCATCCTAGTGGAGGTAATTCATCCACCAGGTTACCCCAAAGGTTGGAGCATAGAGAAGATGGATATTTAAGTTACTGGTAGATCTTTACAGACCCAAGGCAATTAGGAGAAAACTACTAAGTCCCACTTCAGTACTTGCACTAGGTAGCAGATCCAGAAAAGCCTGATGTACAGAAAAAGACTGGCAAAGATGCTGGAATTAGAGACATCTAATATTCATGTGTTTCAAACTACCCTTCTATTGGGGGACTAAAGAACAAAGTTTTGCTTGGATTAATCCTTCACTTCTTTAAAATTGAAGTCTTACACTGTTTGACTTTCCATGCAATTTATGAACCATATGATTTCTCTTCCTCTTTGAAGATAATAACAGACACGTTCAGTAGGTAATACATTTAATTGTTAGAGCTCTCATTACAGTGAGATATTTTGTTGATTCTGGCTCTTAGAAAGTCCAGGATTGTGGAGGTTTTAAGAAACACGGGGTAACTCTTGACCCCTGAGATATTGCCTCCAAGGATCTTGTGAGATCCAGGGATCTTGCAAGTGCAATTTTTCTATAGTGTCCTATGTGCTTTTTAGCAGCATCACATACCGATTTTTCTCTGACACAGATAACCATACAAACAAAGAGGCAGTGCTCATAGCTCTGGAGAAGAACACAAGGTTTTCTCAGTATACATGAAATAAAAGATTTTATTTCTTTTGACTTTTAAGCCAGACCTACTACAAGCAAGTGAAATACGAAGAAAAGTAAGGTTGTGGATGCTTAGCAAGGAACAGTGACAGCCTACAGGCATTTAGTAGAGATGGCCATGATAATCTTTAAGACTTGTTACTTTTCTCCTTCACAGATTTCTGCTCACTTCCTCAAGCCTCTAGGTAACCTAAATCTTAAATGTCACTCTGTAAAATGGATCTTTGGTCCTTCCCATACTACAGCAACAGGGAGATGATTTGGGGAAGATGACCTTGCAGCAAGGAGGTGCAAACATTTCTGGAGGCCTCTCTCAAGCCTGTGTATCAGAACACCCCGGAGGACATGGAATAAAAGGGGAAAATCGAAGAAAGCTTTGGCCCTTTCCCCTGGATATTAATATCTCCAGGCACTATGAAAGGTTTGCTTGTGTAAATCCAGCAACAAGGCTCTTTCTGCTCAGTGATGAGGTAATCAGTTGCTCCACATCCTAGGGGAGGAAATGAACACGGCCAATACTAACCCAAGTATTTAATTCAGGTGCTTGTTGCTGACTCATGCTCTGGCCAGAAGAAAGAAGGGACAACTTGGGGACAGCCTGCAGCCACCATCATCTCAGCAGCTGACATAGTGCAGCAGAAGAGGTCTCATTAGCTCTACCATGCCTTTCCAAGAATTTCCTAATAAAACTATGTTCCCACTGAGTAAGTCCTCTAAAGACAGATGGGCTGTGTCTGCACTCAGATATTAGAAGTGGGAGGGCACTGGCCATTGAGGCCAGTTACCCTAGAATGGTCTTCATGTAGGCAAATCAAATCTGGCCTTCAAACCAGAATGAATGTGTGCAGACTACCTAATAGGTGTGGTCTCTATGGTATTTAAACTCTCTGATCATGCTATGAATTGGGAAGGTGTTAAATGACATGAGTTCCTTCTATAGACTATTGTGGAAACTTAAAAATAGAGGAAATTGTACTCCAGTACTCTGGATATTATTTAATTCATTAGCATAGGTGCAGTCATACAAAGTAATTGCTTAACAAGTATATTCAGGTCACACAGTAGGGCAAGAAACCTATATTTTTGAGGGCTGAACACAAAACCACTAAGACTTTCATTACAGCAAACACCTTGGCTCTCACTGTACCAACCTACAACAGACTCAGATTGCTTTAGCCTCACACGAAATATCCTTTCTTAACGAAACATCAGATCAACAGCATGGTGTGACTCAGTTATAACAAAATATAGACTAAATTCTAGCTGGGCTGATTCAAGGGATATGCAAAGCTAGGTGTTATTTCAAGCAGCAAAATTGTCATGGTTAAGTTGCCTATAGCCTGTGCCAAGTTTGTCTCTCCCCAGGCTATGGAAAGAAAAGGTGGTTGTGGTTGTTGCCACCAACGAAATCTGTTATTCTGAGCAACACCTGGCACTCCCAGTAGTAATAATTTTTTACTTCCTTTCCTCATAAACTGCTCTGAAAGACCAACACAATGCAGGGGAAGTACAGGAACATAGCTATGCACATTATATGTAAAAGCTGAGCTTTGAAAGGATCCATGGAATGAAATGCCCTAGAAACCTTAGCAGTCTTTAGGCTCATATAATGGGCCATTGTCCTGAAGCACACATTAATTACACAACAGATACTCCACTGTACCCTAATTAGCAGCAAATAATCTTTCACATGTCCTTGCAGTGATGTGTGGACCTGCTCAGGACCTATCAGAAACTACAACGCACTGGCAGAAATCCTGAGTGAAGCCCCAAATATGCTTCGACTTTGCACTCTTCAGAACAAATTGCTGCTCCTTGTATATCTCCCCTGGGTGTGGACAACTCCAAAGACACCACTTTGAAGTACAGAGCAAAAATCTCACACCTGCCTCCATTTCATTACTCCTCCCCCTTTCCTCAGAGGTACATTGTAACTGCCTGTGGTAAGTAGTCCAACGACCTTCCTTTCCACTAGATGTTGCTGAGATCTGCAGTTCCTCAGCTTTATTCATCCAGGAAAGCAAAGAGGTGAGGAAGGGATGGTAGCTTCTCTATTTCAGCTGTTAGGACCTATGCAGATGCGGGACCTTTCGTTCAGAAAACTAGATATACACTGTGACGTAAGGTGCAGAAGGAAGTAGACACCAATGGCTTTTTTTTACCTGAGATAGGTTAGGTAGCCCGTACTAAAATATGTCAGATGGCAAGTCTGAGGAAGCAGTAGCTAGAGTCAGGGGCATGAACCTCAATAGCAAAGTGGGATGCATGTCTATGTCTTCATGGTGGCTTTGGAAGAATCAGGGAGCAGTATTGGACCAAGGATCTGCTGGTAAGGAACAGCAGTGTGCAGCTGAGAAAGCAATATAAGGGCCCTGTCCAGACCTAGGGAAGACTCCTTCCATGGAGGTTTGCCCTGCCAAAAGCAGTCACTGAAAGGACTTCTGTGTTTCAGGACCAAAAGTGAGCTCACAACATACAGCTATGACAGACTTTGGTGCTAATCCTATTAAATCCTAATTAAATCCTATCCAAACATCCTCTCAATTTCCAGTTCTAAGTAAACTTGTCACCATTGGCAAGGGAGTGTCGCTTACCTCTTCTTGTTTGTACAGATTGATTTAAGATTTGTCTAGTTACTCCTTTGCCACGACTTTAGCTGTTTCCTGGTTCTGGCCATTTCCTTCTTTTAAATTTCCTAATATCTAAAACATTACAACAGTGATAAAGCAGAACCTGGAGCACCAAATATGCCCTGTACGTAGTTCCTCTTCCTTTGCACTACCTAGCCAGCTCACTGGAGAAAGACATTTCTTATGAAGCTACACCCACAATGAATAAAAGCTGGTTTTGAATCCCACAACAAGGTGTCTGATCATATTTCAGTCGTGTGCCTTGAAACCACAGTGTGGCCTGAATCAACTTCTGAGATGGCTCAAGTATCAGTTCTGTGTGGGGAAAAGGGTACTGGAGAATGCTGCTGCCGGGAAGCTGGGCTAGAACCTTGGACAGGGCCTGCTGTGCTCTTCACATGAGAAGGATCCTTTCTTTTCCCGCTTCTCTTAACAGTCTGTAGGGAACCAACTGAAGTGGAAAACTGAGATTGCTCAGGTTAATCACCCTGCCAAATGTTCACTTCATTGGCACTGGATTTTCATAGGTCAGCTAGAAGGAAAAATTATTTTTCCATTATTTTCAACATTTGAAGGAAAAGGGGGAAAAAAAAGAATGAAAAAGACTAACATAGTGGAAAACAAAACAGAGTCAAAAGCAATTTACTTCCTTTTTCTTTTTCTTCTCTCCTCTCCATTTCTCTTCCCACCCACCCTCCTTCCCCTTCTTCCTTCTACCCTTCTCTCTGATAACTTCAGCTACAGTTCTTCTAGCAAAAATATATGACTCGGTGAACGGGACAGCTCAGCAGGATGAAGTAATTCAGGTTCAGCACCAAGCTCAAGGTAGTTACATGACTTTCAGATTCAAACCAGGTCACATCTGGTTGGCTCATAGAGTAAGCAGCACAAGTACTAGTGTGCTGACAGTATTCCCACTTCTAATGGGAAACAAGGAGAAGTGATGAAAAGTTATTACCACTTGAAGGTTGTCTGGAGGTCTGCGTGACCTGAAATATGGACTTAAAGACGTGTTCTGCAGCACCAGGTCGAGACATTTTTCATATTTGAAACATTTCAAGGCATGTTAAGTGAGGAGAAAGAGACATAGCAGAAACCAAGCATAAAATGTTAAAGCTGTGGGACTTTATATAATTGGAAATTTAAGACATGAGGCTAGTCCAATGTTTTGATGTCTCCAAGTTTAGATCTGGGGAGTGGTTTTGGTCAAGGAGGTCATTCCATTTTTCCAAGCCATTCCTAATTCTGAGTGGTTTTGATTTTTCATATGCCTACTGGAAACATTTTGAACCTGTTTTTTCATGGGTCACTTCAAGACAGTAGTAATTTGTGAATCTCTGTGTTTTTGGCAGACAGCAGTCTCAGACAGCCGTGGGAAGTGACTATTCCAACTCTTGGCAGCAGAGATAAAAAAAAGAGTCTTGGTCAGAATTACATAAAAAACACTGTAGTCTTGTTACTCCCACTACTGTAGTAAATCCATATTTTAATCCCATTTTAATAATTGAGACTACGAGAAAAAAAAAATAAAGAAAATACTCTATGGTCTTCCTGAAGTATTTACAGCAACCAAAAGACAGATATCTCAAAATTGTAAGTGGGAATACACAAGCATATTTTTTTTTTCCCTTTTCTGTTCAAATAAAACATGTCTCTCAAAGACACTTTAGCTGAGTGCACTGGGTTCAGCTAGGCTGGGGTTAATTTTTTCTAGGAGCTGGGAGGGGGGCACAGCCGGGATAGCTGAACCGAACTAGCCACTAGCCAAGGGGATATTCAATACCATCATGATGTCATGCACGATGTATATATCCAAGAGGATATTTGACACCATCATGACGTCATGGGTAGTATATATAGGGGAAGCTTGGCCAGGGCAGGGGTCTCTCTCTCTCCATCTCTCTCTCTCTCCTCCCCCTTCCCCCTCTCCCTCTCTCTCTGTCTCTCACTCTCCCCCTCGCCTCTCTCTGAAGAGCTCAGGACACGGTTCCAGGTGATGAGCCATCCACCCTGCACATTACTTGCTTTATATGCTATCTGGTTAAACACTATTGTTCTTACTGTTAATCCTTTTTTCCCATTGTTATTTATGTTTCACCATTAAAAAAAAAATCCTCTTATCTCAGTCCCACGAGGCTCTACTGACTGCTCCTTCCCGGTTCATCTCCTCATTCCTGGTAGGTCAGTTGGCTTGAACCATGACATCTTTTGGCACCAAATGTGGAGCTCAAGGAACTTGAGATAAGGAAAAAAGTAATAGAGAGATGTGACAAAAAAAACCCCCACAGACCAGGCTTGCAATGTTAGCAGAATACAGGGCATTTGTGCTGGTGTAACTGGTAAAGAATGAGGGGTGGATTGCTCGTATATGGCCCATTTTTTTTAAGTGGTGTGACAGTGGTCGTTTCAGTTTGGGTGGGTGAAGTCATCAAGTTGATGTGACTGAAGGCCACGGAAGTTGTGCAATTAATGTGGATTTTGATTATGACTCTAAAATGCTTGAATAGCAGAGGCAAGGGATTGAATGTCATGGGTTTGAGTCTGATGGTTTTTTTTATAAAAATAACAGGGGAAGACTGGTGTGAAATTTTGAGAGCCTTCCCCACCCCCACGTAGAGTTGGTCCTATTTATTGATGTATTCCTCTTACCATCCTACTTCATAATTGGTGGTGGTGAATTAAATCTGTTTTTCTCCCCAAGTCACTCTAGTTCTTTACCCGTCGTCTTAAATGGTAGATTATTATGCTCCCTATTCTTAATCTTAAACCCTCGAGCCTTCTTTTGCTGAATTGTCTCCCTTCACATCACCGTGGAAATGAGGGTGGGGGTAGGAGTGAGCTGGACACTGTGTGGTTCTTTGTCCCAGTCGGCTTGAACCACGACACTGAACTATCAAAAATCCTTGACGACACTCTTTTACAGAGTTTAAATATAGACTCTTTCACATTATTTCTTCTTTATTTTTTTGTTAGTCTTTTGCCCATTGAATTAACTGCAGCTACAGCTTCAGTTTGACTTTGTTTTCAGGAAGCTAAGTCCTGCAGGCAGGTTCTGGATCACTGGCCATCGAACGACGTAGAATGACATACCTCATCTGGTCCTGGGCAAGGCATGTAAATCCTATGGGTGTTAGACAATTGCCCTTTGTGTGCAGGGCTACCCCTGCATGCCTCTGTAGAAGATTATGTCATATGCTCCAGGTGCAAGGATACATATCCCATAGACACATGATCAACTGTAACTGATGTTTAAAAAACATATTTCACCTCACAGCTTAAAATAGACCAGGCAAATATCTATTTAAGTTTAGCCGATGGATGGTAGCATCTCATGCAGACCACCTCTATACAGAGATTTTGAGGCTTTCACCACCCTTTGAATTTCTAATGCTCTATCTTTAGCATAAAAAATATGGGAGGATTCAACTAGTTGTGAAGAAAAACACTTCCCAAAAACTTTTTGGAGAAATGCCTAGTTCTTTGCACACGTCCCTCCTGAGCTAGAGAAATTATATTGACACTCTTTGCTTGAGAAAGCTGAGAAACCTACACCTATTAGGTTTAGACCTGTTAGAGGTGTCTTATTGAAGCTTCACAATTGCTGCAATATCTACAATCAAGAGACAGTGAGGCCAGGAAACGGCAAACTTTGATGAGAAACCTAAGGACTTGCTTGAACTCTTCCATTTTTTCAAGCAATGGATGTCTATTAAATGGACAACAGAACCTACTTTCAAGCCTTTCTGATGTGTCAGCTGGATGTGAGGTAATAGTCTTGGGGCATCCAAAATATCACCAGGTGCCTACGTACATACAATTGAATCAAGCCCCTTGTTCTAGTTAACAGAGCCCAGAATATGATTTAAATAAACAAATGTAGGAGTTTGTTTTTTGATAGTTGGTTTCTTGAAGCCAAATCAGTCTCCCAAGCTCCCGCTAGAGTCAAAGGCATCTTCAGAAGTTCCACCTTATCCTCAGGCACTTGAAATTGCTCTTTCACTGGAGGCACCCTCTCTCCATTGACTTCTCAGAGGGTGAGATGACTGTCCTAAAGGTAAAACAACAGCAAGGATATCTCAGGGTAGGCAAAATGAATCCCATCCTTTATTGTTTCTGTTTTCTCCATAAAATACCTGACTGAAATGAATGGGAGGAGGAGTCTAAAGGATGGAAAATGTTTGGATAAATGCAGAAAAGAATTCCTTACAAACATTTCCTTTTCTGTTTTTTTTTGTTTTTTTTTTTCGTGAAAGAAAGACAGTACTTATGGACCTCTGTAGCAGGATTCACAATGAGAGAAGTCTTGACACCAGTTAATCCAGACCAGAAAGGAGCTCCAGATGTTGTTTTTTAAAGGCAACATGAGTCACCATCAGTTAAAAGAGAACACGAAACTGCCTTCTTGGGCTTCTTGTATCAGTCAGGGGTCTCTCAAAAAATAATATAATATGAATCAGACCAAAACTTTATACACACACATCTTGCTCTCTCAGCAGAAGGTAAATCCTCCGAACTAAGCCCCACACCATTATGGGTAACCTGGAAATACGCTAAAGGCTGTCAACAACTTGCAAAGGTCAACAATTTCCTACCAGTGTCTGCCAGGAGTTTCTTTCTCATTGAAATTGGGGACTGACATGCTGAGAAGTTGGTGAGAAGGGCAGGAAAGAAAAAGAAGGGGGAGAAAAGGGTTTCCTCCCCTTCTTCACCACCAGAACATCCTGCCAAGGTCTCAGCCTCCCGCTCCTTGCGTCATTGTCTGTGCACACATGCCCAACGCCTACAAGCTCCTGAGCCCAACCCCAAGCGTCAGTTCCTGGCACTGGTGCCTCGTACTGTATTTCTCTTTCTTTTTACTCCTTTTTTTTTTTTTCATTTTTTCTTTTTTTTTCTTTCCCCTCTTGTGTTTTGAAAACCTGTGTTTTGCTGGCAGGGAGAGAGAGACTTCAAACTGGCATGGTGATCCTCCCGCCAGGTCAGTGATACCATTGATGATGTACCATGAATCGCTCCTTCTCATTGTGCTTAGACAAGTGGTTTTCTGAGCTGACATAAGATCTGGGCTTATCCCAGGCTCCCAACAAACACTCTCTTATATTACACACTCCTGCCGGCTCCGTACCCTCTGCTGGCTCTTGTGGGTTTGGGAATCTATGAGATGTTTTGTTTTGCAGGAACTGAAAATTTGAGACTATTGCTAAATTGGTCCATGAGTGAGCACACTGTAGGGACACGGTATCCAAGGAAACAGGCCCAGACACCGGTTCCACCTAAAGCACAGAAAAAGGATTTTCTTTCCAGACCCTTTTATGCCACTTTCTCACTCTGCTTCTTCTTTTCCTCTCATTCTTACCCTCAGTGAAAAGGACCTCCCACTCCTTAATTATCCATCCCTTATCTCCAGGGCTATCTTTCTAGAACACGTATAACTCTGTAATTTAGAGATTTCTGACTGACACTGTCCTCTCCAAGGGCTGAAACCTGAGGTCAGCCAAAGTCAATGGGAGTCTCCTCCAACAAAAAAGTAGATATACTTTATTTTCTTTTTTAAACAAGTGAAAAAATTAGCTAGTCCTCATGGAGATCCCACTTTCAAAGAACTCAATCTAATTGTATTGGTGTCTGAATTGACCCTGTGTAAGATCTGGTCATGAGTTTGCCCGTGGAGCATTCTTCCATTGGAAAACACCTACTGGGTGAGAGTTAAGTGCTCTGTGGTAGTGTGTTGGTTTTGGTGGAGCATTGCCAGGGTGTGAAACTCGTTGAGTCGCTTCCAGCTTCCAGCTCTCCTGCCACCTCACCCACCTGATGCTTCTCTTGGAGCTAGCTTGCCATTTCAGGGAGACATGATACCTGTGATCTGTTGGAGTCACCTGGTCAGAAGCCCTTTGAACTGCTGTCTTTGCTGTCTTTCAGTGGCATCTATTTGTTCAACTAAGACCTCAGAGCTCAGTAGTTCTTGGGGAGCAGCTCTCATTCTGGAAGAACCAAGCTTGGGTCACGTTTAGAGCTTTGGAATCTGCCAGTGAGAGGTGGTGACTTCTTCTTGCTTGCTCCCATAAATGTAATCACCAGCAGCTTTCTCAGGAAGAGTGTCCTGGTGTCAGTTGCTGTCATGTTGATGCCATCCTTACTGCCAAGCCCTGAGTCAGTCAAAGGGCAGAGCTGTAGAAATGTTAAAAGAAGTGCTCACTTATTTTTCCCATCTCTGCTAAGAACATTTTTGTTTGCTTTGAAATCTATCTCGTTCTTACACTTTTAGGGCTACAAGATGGAGCCTTTGCACACTGTCCTCATGTGCTAGGAAATGAGGAATGGTTTCCTGAGGAGGCTCTGCTGAACACAAGGGTCATGCTTTGATTCAGACGTAGAAGTGCAAAGCAGCTGGATACTGTTCATGGTATTGACCCAGATTTCTGAGATTTTTCAAGAAACTGCTATAGATGCTTCAGCAGTATAAAAAAGACTGTTCTTTCAGTGTGCACTAGATGAATTAAAAAAGAAAAAAAGATGTGCTAATAAGGAAAAAATTTTCTGTTTCAATGTTGTATGGCCAGATGTTTTACACTAGTGTTTTCTTCACCCATAAGTGTCCTTCACTGATGATCACTGGAGCATGATATCAGATCTGCAGAACATTTGCCCAGACTCCTATAACAAGTCTCTCTTTCTAACTTATTTCTATAATTTTGTAAATGTTAAGATCCAAAAGGATCATTATGAGTCCATTTAATTTGATATCCTTAATGAAAGAGGGGAATTTCTTTAATGCCAGTTTTTTCAACATGGCTTGCAGAGCCAGGCTGTGAAAACTTCTGGAGCACCTTCAACTCCAGACATTTCCAGTCCCATAAGCTTGCATAGCTTTTTGGATGCTTTCCAGCCTGCCTTAAACCTCCAAACTTATGCAACACTTGCTACAGTTGAAAAGCAAACCTGAACAGATGAAGCCAGCACAGAGTATGTAAAGGTGTCTAAGTCTCAAAATCATAAAATCAAAGTAACTGGGGATAACAGGTTAATCAAGAGGTCATCCACTCTGTATCCTGACCCTAAGCAGAGCCAGCTGAAGGTTTCAATTTTCGTTAAGACTTCTCATTATGATCTTCTGCAGAAACATGAATTTCAGTGTATCCATCTTTATCCACTGGAAGAGACAGTTTTCCTCTCTCTTGCAATATAATTCCTGTGAAACTCTATCCTTTACTCCGATTGTTGAGAAACGCAGTAAATGCTGCGTTCCTCCATGCTATCCGTCTTCGTTTTGACTGCTAATCCATCAGACACAGTGACTACTCTCATGACATCCCACACAGAAGGCAAGCAAGCAGCACTCCCATCTGTCAACTGTGCTCAGGAGGTGGCAGGTCTCTACGCTTGTGCATCTGTATGAGTCTATAGATGTATGGAATATGTGTGAGCATCTGATACCCTGGTAAGAGTCTGAAGTGTTTTACACTATGTTTTAGGTGATTTATTGCTCTTTAGCACATTCATAAAATACATCGTGTTAAGCATATGCATAAAAATAATATATAGGTTACCACAAAATTTTTATGACCTCAACCAGATTCGTCTTGGAATGCAGTCTTGAATGTTTCACTCCTGCAGGTGAAAAAACATATTATTTCAACTCAGCTTAGGGTAAGTTGTTTAGTCAAGACAACAATATTGTGGAGAGAGCTGTTACCTTGGTAGCACTTTGCCAATATATGTACTAATGAGCGTGGCTGATTTCTGTCCTACATCCAACACAAGGTATCTGTAACTGCTGTGTCTCCAGGCTGCATTCCTCAGCTCTCCCATTCTCCTACTGTCTCCTGACAATATAGAGTCAAGAATTATATAAATACCCTGCCCATTCACAGTATGCCTTGAAGTTAATAGAGATTTCTTACAAGAAATATTACATTGGTGAGACGCCGGCAAAAATGAGAAGAGTACGCATGTAGCAAAAGACAGGTTGAACATGATAACAGGCTAGATTTCAGATGGGATTAACCTTTGCTTCTGCCACCAATTTGCCTTTGTACCCTTGATCTTATTCATCTAATTTTAGACAGCAGCGATGACCAGCTCCTACTACAGTGAATGGAGAGGTGCACTTCCAGAGGAGATGTGACCATAGCATAGAGAAGGAAGAAGACCATGTCGAAGGAAGCACATACAACTGCCTTAGACTGCACAGATGAGAGGGCAACTATCTCACCAAAGCTTAGGGGTGGGAATTTCTCTCCACTGATGGCAGGAGTGTCTCTCTAGCTGTCTGAAGTGTAGATAACTGCATCTAAGCCAGTCACTTCAGGCCCCATTTGTCACCAGTGAAGAGAAATACGCTTTGTAAGAACAAACTACCCTAACTGTTTCATCCAGTTATCTTAGAATGGGGTGAGTGGCATTCTCAATTCCCTTTTCTATGTTATCCAAATACATATATATACCAAAGACTATAAAACAGTATAGGGTTTATGCAGGCTATTTTTTTTTTGCACAAGATATCTAAGGAAGTGAGATGAAATTAATCTTGGATTACTTTTTAATGCCTTTTTTCTAAATGTATGAGATACTGATTTAATTATGACATTGGCAACCCAATTTAATTTTTGCACTTGCCTTCATCAACATATATTAAATTGTAAACAGGGTAGAATCACTCTGTGTTTGAACCGGTGTGAGTAAATAATAGGGCTTAAAATAATTGATCTTCTGAAGAGATATAAAAGCAGGAAGAAGACCTCAAGTTTTGGCTGAATAACTCATTGAGCATGATTACATAATGTAGTGGAAAGTGGTGCTGAAGTGTTCACAGGCATAACGTATTAAAATATTAATATAAATCCCTATAACCAAAGAACTATGTTAGCAAAGTGCTAAATTAATAGCTAGGTTAAGATAGATATCTTAATGTACTCAAGATGATAGACCTTACCTCTCTGCTAGACTATTTCTGTGGGTACCTATACTGAAACTGTTGCACTGTTAAAAATATGAGCAGCTGAGCAAAGCAGGGCCAGTGGTGCCTAGCAAGGTGAGATCCATCAGATAACACCACATATTGGTCTCTTTTTTCAGAAGATGTCTTTCAGGGATTCCTCTCCAGTTGGTAGAGAATTCCAGCCAACATGGAAGAGTAGTATTTATGCCTAAAGATAAGAATGAAGGCAAACCTTGTCCCCTTACTAATGGGTTTGCCTTTTATGGGACATAAGAAAGGCTTTATCAATAAACTACTAAACATAAAGGATGAGGATATTTCACTCTGAACGCTATAATTTGTGAAAATAAATCCATGTCTTCTATCAGATAAGAAGCTCAAGAAGAAAACTTTCCTTAGTATATTTTTTAGCCCAGCTGTCCAGTCATAGCCCTCAGAGTATTTTTTTTATTAAGCCTTTATCTCACTGAATCTCAGATTACACTGGGCCTAAATCAAAATGTTCAAGGAAGCCCAGTATTCTGCATTTGGAAGGATGCAGCATTTTTTTCAGACATGGGGAAGAAAAAAAGTGTCTTTCATTCTCTTTCTTTCCTTGAAGAAGAGGAAATTTGGGAACTGCCCATGGAAGTGGTTGAGTTACCATCCCTGGAGATGTGTTTAAAAGATGTATAGGTGTAGTGCTTAGGGACATGGTTTAGTGGTGGAGTTGGCAGTGTTAGGCTCATAGTTGGACTTGATCTTAAAGATCTTTTTTAACCTAAATGATTACATGATTCTGATCCTATAAGCATCATTTTGGATTTTGGCCAAGTGGAACACACATCTGGTGAGAACGCTTTTCTGTGGTGAGATGGTGGATGGTGAAGGAGACCATCATTTTGCCTCTGATTGTTGCATTCTCAAATATATTGTAATCAAAAGAAGATAAAAGAATATGGTGCAATGTGGTGTCAGGGCAGGAGGCAGGAACACATAGTCTTTGTGGAGAGAAAATTATGGAATTTCCTTAAGGAAAAGGAAAATCATGACTTCAGATACTAAGGCTTTAATTAGTTAATATTTGAGATGAGTAGTTACCAGACTAATGTAAGATATATTATAATATGGCACTGAATATTTCTCAGTTCAAAAATATACTCAATATATAGGTCTTTTAAACAAGAACAGATTTATTTTGCACACTATGTGGATAGGGTAAAGGCTGTATTTCTGGCTATGACTCACAACCAATTTTTTTTTTCTTAGCTTCTTCATGTTAGGTTTGAAATTCTTGTTTAAGATTCATAGGATTTATGTATTTGCATGTTGATATTGCTGTAGAAAGATTTACTTTTTAATTATTTACAAGGATGTAAAATTTCTCACTGCTAAAATAAAATAAAATAAAGACACCTTGGTGGCATGCAGGGTGCCGGAGAGGACAATGCTGCATGTGAAGGAGTTATCCCTAGAAGTCCAGGTCTAAAGAGTGAGCTGTGTTCCACAGATTCTTCCATTTTGATTTTAGATTTGAATTATAGTAGGGAGAGAAAAGATCTAATTTTGTAAACATTTAATGATGAGTCTGATGACATAGACTCTTGCTAGATTCTCAGTATCAGACAGCTATATCTATACCTATATATCCATAATTGTGCATATGTATAATATATATGTATATATATATTTATATTA
>NW_009699483.1:0-14842 GCF_000703405.1 Apaloderma vittatum
CCAGCCTCGGCCATTCTATGATTCTATGATGTTTATGGGATGGGATACGCCTGGAGCCAGCTTGGGGCAGCTGCCCAGTCTTGCGCCCCTCTCAGCTCAAGCTCCTGGCTGACTCCAAACTGGTAACAGCCTGCACACCACCGCTGGGCTATGATTCACAATGAGGGTGGTGAAACACTGGAACAGGTTGCCCAGAGAGGTGGTAGAAGCTTCATCGCTACAACATTGAAGGTCAAGCTTGATGGGGCTCTGAACAACCTAATCTAGTTAAAGATGTCCCTGCTCACTGCAGGGAGGTTGATCTAGATGACCTTTAAAGGTCCCTTCCAGCACAACACATTCTATGATTCTATCCCAGGACAACTGGCTGCTTCAAAGTGTACTTTTTATGTGTAGAAATATCTATCTGTAAAATCTCAAGTCTTCAAAGAATCATTGTTATCAGTACTTGGCAGTCTGACTCAGTCTAGTCAAACCCAAGCTGGTCTGTCTTGATTTACAAGGAACCTTTTGCAAAGAAATTATTTACTCTTGCTCCCTGTCACTGTTGAGGGAAATAGGAATCTCATTCATAATTAGAGTTATTGATCTTTGAACAGCATCTATTCACAGCTCCCTGGACTCAGAAGATAAGCCAAATGTTTTTTCCTCCAATGAAGCACCCAAAGTTTTGCCACTCAATGCAATCCTAACTAGAACATGAGCGACACAGACTTATTAAAACCTATAAAGCATTACAAACCCTCAAAGAAAACCAAGCATATGACTTAAGAGATGTGACATTAGGAAATTGTCTTGTTTCAGTGTAAGACCGTTCATAAACAACTTTGTCCAGCGCTTACATATCCACTACCCCACCAGAAAATTACTAGTATTAAAATGCCCATTGATTACATCACCTATGTCACACTACAGAGAGACTTATATATCTAGAGGAAAAAGGGTTGATTAAAATTTTTGGCACAGGTACCTTACCTACTTAACTTAATCCCAGATACAGAATGCTCATGTCAACAAAGATTTTACAGTTGCCTCACTTAAGAACTTGAAGTTCAAATATGGACTGAGAATCAAAACTGGAAGTTAAGAGCTAATTAGGGAAGTCTGGTGCTGTAGATGCAAGCTGTCATATTACTATAAGGCAAGAATAAAGCATTCCAAAATTCATACAAGTGTCCTGAGCTAGGTTATTCTGTTCAGATTTTATTTCTCAGCACCTTTTACCACATTCCTTTTACCTCCAAGGAGCTGCTATGCTTTTTGTAAGATCCAGAACACATGCTAGTGGGGTAAACCACAACTGCTGTTAAATAGTACTTATCAGGCTCATCTAAAGCAAAAAACATCTTAGAATTGCATTCACGTTTTGTCTACCAATGAAATCCCACTGAAATCCATGGAAGTATTCCAATTCAGACAACCAGTTTATGAACTCCTTATTTTACTGAAATGGCTACAAAGCACCTAGAAGTCTTCTGCTGTCTGTCCTACCAGGCCTGCACCTGCTAAGGGTTCTAGCAAGACAAATCGTTTAAGAATTCATTTATTTATTATACACAGGGAAGTCTGTCACAATACAATCAAACAAAATCTCTGGAATTTCAGAAGTAATCAATACAGAAGGGGAGCAGAATACATCTGACTGATGTCTACAAGATTATTTGTCTAAGCACGCAAGCTTGGGATCCACACACTGTATCTCTGTTGGCTCCCTGCCGGTCTTGCTTATATTAGCAGCAAGGGACAAATCTTTAAAAATGAAGGCTAACTTCACCACTTTTTTGCCTTAGGATTCACCTCATTTTCCCCATCTTGAGAAAGCCTCATTCTTCATACAACATTTTTAAATATTGTGGACTAGAAATACTGTAGAACTCCTTATACGTATTTCAGAGTACACAAGCAGTCATTTGAATAGTCTAGAGCTTCTGAGAAACCCAGGTACAGGATGAAAGCTGTGCCAGTTCTGGGGCTCCCGTTGTAATCAGCTCATGCAGCACTTCTATTTGAAACAACTACAGAAAATCATTCTTCAAAGCTAGTTTATCCATTTATAGCATTTGAAGTGTAATCTCTGGTAGCATTTTCATTTGCTTTTTAAACATTAATACTAGTGATTTTTATTTTTTCTTCCTTTACGTGAAGTTGCAGATAGCAGAGATTTGGGCATGATAGATGCTTGATGAACTCATCAGCATTACTTGTTCTTTGAAAGCTATTCTGTTTATGGAGGAAGATAATCAGATTTCTTCTCCCTTTGAGAGGCACTGACAGTAAAATGAGGTAGAATACAGATCTGTATCAAAAAATAGTAAACTTCCGAATTCCATTTCAGAAACAGCTTTCAATGCTAGTATGTACTATCTGGGTAATTTTGCTAACAAGAAAAAATCATAAAAAGTGGAACAATACAAACCTAATCAACTGGAATGCCTAAATGAAAAATGAATCTCATTAAAAAACAATAGCAACTTGGTTTGGGGAGAAAATATTATAGATTACCTTATCTCCCTTGTGTTAGGGAAACTGTTGGCAACATGGCACACACTTATGCAGATGAGCTACTACTAGAGCACACTGAGTAACACTGAAGTTGGGGTTGCTGTCTGAACACCTGATACATTCAAAGTCCTTTCAAAATCCCAACCTAAAACCATTAATTTTGTGACTTCAAGGAGAATCCATATACTGTTAGCCATGTTATTACTGAAAAATTACCATGTTAGTAAAGAACTTCACATAAATCCTCTTGGCATAAAGCTTTCCAAATACTCAAGCTTTTTGCCTGAGAAATTTGGTGCGCAGAATCAGCTACAAACTTTCATATATGTGAGAAAACGAAGAGAGGAGCAATGAAAGCATATTAGAGCCCTTGCAGATGTGGGGGAAAAAAAACATTACTAGCTGATTCACCCTATCACACATTAAGCTTGGTTCATTAACAGAGAAGGACTGAAATATGACATTCCAACCAGTGACAAGCAGAGCAATTCTCACATGAGAAACTGACTTCTGGACTCCAGTGGAAGAAGGAAGAAAAGTCGTACACAGCGGAGCAGTTAACTCATTATTGGAGCTACTTTCAGTCGCTGATAGAGAATCAGCCTATTTCTTGTCCTTTTTCAAAAAACGATAGAGTACATACACTGGCACAGGGTAATTCATGCCATATGTCCTACTTTAGGCATTTCCCTTTCTCTTTGAGAAACGAGGATATCAAAAGGTGAGCATATTTCCTCTGCCACTTCATACCACAGAACTCTTCATCACAGGCTCTATAGGTTATCTTCTACTTTATCCAGGAATTCCGACATCATTATTATTATTGTTTGTAAAACTCCTGTATCTCTCCTTTTCATCTAACTGCATGACTCTCTCTTGATTAATCTATAAATCAGATACTAAAAACTGCCGTTTATGCTTTGCAAATTATGGCTCACCTGCAAACCTGTTTGAAGCCTCAGAATACAAAGAACCCAAATCCTGCATTGAATTCTGTGCCCTTAGTGCAGAACTACGTCTTTCCCACATTCAGTGTCATTGTGAGCTTGCTCTTTAAAGATGTCAAAAACCCTTGCAGGTGGACTAACGACAGTTAAAAATCAACAGATTAAGCGTAAGACGATCTCGTACCTCTTTTCTTTGCTCCCCAGTTAGCATAAATACAGTACCAGTTAGCCACTTCCATCTACGACTGGATTCACTAATTTCAAATACAGAGTAAACCATAATTCTGCACAGATGCATAAAAAAAATCAGGGGATCAATTGTTCTCTCTTTAGCTTTCAGATAAAGAATAGAAGGTACAGTGCCATAAACCAATTTGACAGGATTCATCAATAGCAATGCTATTTCATATATAGCATATATAGCTTTTTTCCTTTACAAATAAATTTAAAAGGAACATATCAAACAGGACAGCTTCAGACATCAAGATTTTGCTAGGGGCATCTTAAGGAAACACAATATTTTTATAGCAGTGTATAGGCACTGCTGTTACTTAAACAGAATCAGACTCCTCTCTCCATCTTTGAAATCTCAGGCCTTTCTTTCAGAGATGGTCTATCAAAAAATAGCTAATTTAGATAGTGCTCATTTCCAATCAAGTACAAAGTTGTGAATATATTAGTAAGCACAGGACTTAAGCACACATACTCCAGTGTACTTCACTGGAAGTTACACGATGTATTTAAGCATGCATCCAGTAGGCTCTAAGAATTACCTCGTCTTAAAACATTAGCTAATAATCAGGGTTAGGGCTTCATCCATGAAGCTACACAGAGCTTAAGAAGAAACAAATGATGATTTAATTGAGCTGATTCCAGAACGACTCGTAATACAATGAATGTCAAAACTGTAGGTTTTTAATCATATGTAACTGTTCATGACAGACAATTGCATGTATGCAGTAATTTAAGAGGGAAGTCCTTTTCTATCTATACCTCAAGACAATATTTAGTGGTAGCACAAGTGTTTCCAAAGTGTCTATTGTTACTACAAAAGGAAAAAACTTCTTCCACTGCATACTAATCAACAGGACAATTCTGTCTGCCAAAAATCCCAGTGGCTGTAGCAGAACCAGGATATCATCCTGGCATCCATTATACTGGCTTAATGCATGCTAGAATATTTGTATGTCTATACTCAACCTTGAATATAAAAGCATTTAGTTTACCGAAAAAGCAGTAAGCAAAAAAGAGCAACCATGACATATGTTGTGGAGTTAGAGCTGCTGTGTAGAGTTAGTTAGCTGCTGTGCAGCTCTGGAGCTTATGTTGCTTTAGAGACTATGATATGAGAGAACAATGCTGTCATGTAGATTCACGGGAGAAGACACAGATAGATCAGATGCAACAAAGGAAAGACAGACAAATGATATTGCCATTCCCATCTGAAAGCTTTCTAAATCACATGAGTTTTAAATATGATAGGGTGGTGAGGCACTGGAACAGGTTGCCCAGAGAAGTTGTGAGTGTTCCCTCCCCAGCAGTGTTCAAGGCCAGGTTGGACAGGGCTTGGAGCAACCTGGCAGAGTGGGAGGTGTCCCTGTCCATGGCAGGAGGGGTGGAACTAGTTGATCTTTAAAGTCCTTTCCTTCCCAAGCTATTCCATAATTTTGTGAAAAGCTATTCACTTATATAAATTCTCCAGCTTCTAAATATTCAGATGAGATTTTCCAAAGTAAATATTTATTAATTATAAAAAGGAAAGTAAATAATAAATAAGACACTATTCTTCTGAAAGTTTGATATTTCAAAGACGACACTAAAACAAAACCTTTCTTACCACAGGAAACGATGACAACTGAAACACTAAGGGAAACCTACAGGGTGTAAAGCTTTCAGGGTTGCTGTTCTGCCTTGCCATTCTTTAGCAACAACTACTTGCATTCAAAGGTAATAGAAGATAGCACCGGAAAGAAGCTGCATGCAAAGGTAGCAAAGCCAAAAGAACATTCACTCATCCAGAAAAATTTGAAGGAAAGAAATCAATATTCATTTTCATCATACTGTCTCAACATACATGTGTGTATAGACACATATTTTCAGCATGTATTTCCAAATGAGCTGGGGGTGCCAGGGGGAAAGCATGAAATATACTTTACATAAGCAAAATTTTAGGATTAAATATCTTTGTAACAAGATGTCAAGGGCTTTTTACTGAAGTTTCTTTCACTGACATTCTTAAAGGCTGCTTTTTAAATTTTAAAATGATGTGCCTTGTTTCTGTTCATTCTTCAGCCTGACCTTCCTAAAATGACCAAGCTGATATTGTGATTAATGAGCCAATTATTTTCATCTGAGACATGGAACAAAACAAATAGCCTATTCGGCTCCAATTTACTCTTTCAGTAAACAGTTATTGCCCCTCCCTCCCCATTTTTTAACCACTGTGTGTTCATACCTGAAAGTTTATGATGGATTTCCTATGCAATTCATTCCCTAAATTAACAATATCTGAACAAGGCAGGATAGAAACATAGGCTCTTACTTGCCTTTGGTATTAAAGCAAGGTGTAAATACAACTTTACTACTCTTAAGCGAGAAACACCTAGAAGGGAGGCTGAGAGGGGTTCAGAAAGGAAAAAACATACATGCACTTGAATGCGTTCACCCTCTGCACAACGTTCTAAGTTGTGCAGGCATCTGCTTTCTTCCCCTGTATTCCTGACGTATCTTTTTACAATTTATTCCAAGAAGTGTCCTTAAAGAATTTAAGGAGGTTACAGTTGCAACAAAAGGATTTGAAAATTCTTTTTTATAAATTATTTGAAAAACTAATTCTAAGCTGCATGTGTGAAGACTGTGCATGTAAAGAAGAAAAGAAAAAAAAAAGGGAAAGAAGAAAAAAAACAATCAAACCTGTGGGAAAACCTTTCTTCATCCAAGAAGCACTAAATTTAAACAAATAAATATGCTGGCATCAAGGGAAATGTGTTATATTACACTCTTGGGAGACAATTTAATAGCAGTAACACAAACTGAACAAGGACCATGACTTCTAAGCTACAAATCTTTAGAATCTCATTACCCTTGAGCAGCTGTGAAACATCAGTTCCTTCTTCAGCTACAAAGCCTTTGGCAATTTGGTATCTGCCAGTGTTTGCTGCAAGAGAACTTGACTTTTGATGAGTACGCAGTTGTACAGACAGCACTGAGTCTATTCATGATAAGAAACAATTTGATACGCAGAGTAAACACATTCCTTTTCTTTAGCATTTCTGTTTCTTCTGGCTAGTAGTTTCATTTTCTTTCTGATAGCTTACAAAAGATAGGAGAGAGAAGCAACTCCTAGGAAGTTGAGAAGATAACAGTGAATGACTCCAAGTTCAGAAAAAAAAATACTTATTACACTCTGTGTACTGCTCCAAGTACCAAGCCCTCAGAAAAACACCCTCAAGTAATGATGATAATAACCCTGGGTCCTCATCCTGCAGCATGTAACTTGAGGATCTAGTTCTGTACTCCTGTGGTGCCGTTCACTACAAGACTTACCTTTCCCCTAGAAACTACAACAATCTAATCTCCTATATACCTGTCAGGCTGACAGTTAGCAGCCTCACAAGCACACAACCGAAAATCCCAACAACAAAGACAGATTCGGCAAATAACTTGACCAAGGTCACTAATCAAGTCTGTCAAAGATAACAAAAATCAGACTCAGTCCAAACTCCAGACAGCCACAAACTTTCTTTTTTCTCCTGGATGTTGATTAGTTCAACTGATACATAAACTGTTTGTGAAGTTAGCACTGCTGTTTGTGACATGGCACAGATGGGAGATCATCATTTGGAACAATACCAGGTGGCTCAATATAGTGGATGCAAAATACTCAGGGCACAAACTTGAGAGTTCAGATTTAGAAATACCTTTGGATACAAAGGAAAACTTGTTCTCTCCATCTGTTTCAGAATCTTACAAATAATTTGTCCCCATTCAGTGCTGTAGATTGCCTGGATAGCAAATTAAAATATTCACCACCAATCTGTGAGCCCCAAATCAATTCCCTCTCTGCCTAAGTGGGGAATACAGATGCACAGCACAGCAGTCAATCTCTTCCAGCTCTAAATGACCAAGTACACAAAGAAGAAGAAAAAAACAACTCTGAAGTCTTTCTTTTCCTATCTTCTAAACACAAATCCTAGAACGCATAGAGTACTGTAAGGTTTTTAGTTGATTTCATATCTGTATCACCCTATGATGTGTGAAGAATGCAAAGTTACTGCAACATGTATCTTAGAGGAATGTTTTTGTTACTGACACATAAAACTCATCTGTCCTCTTTTATTCTTAAATAGCCCCACCTAAAGAGGGTCTGTTATCTTCAGATTCCGATTTCATACCAGTGGCTATATAATCCCTAAGCAAATCTTCATAATGTGCATTTGAGGAATTCTGCTGATTAAGTTTTCCTTGTCAATTAATAATCAAGATACTCTACATGCTACAGGCCAGACTGCCTTGTTCATGTTTATGTTTGTCAGTGTACTAGCAGTTATGATTCTTCATCAAAACTTGAGAATTAAAAATATTTTACACAGAAAACAATAAATATTCTGGAGACAAGATCAGTACTAAGGCACTGAAATATCTCCAGTGCTGAGTGTGTAAGACAAGAACTTTCCCTAGAATACCAAAATATACAGGAAGAGTCCTCGTGATCTTTCAAGCAGAATTTTTGTTTGATCGTCAGTTGAAAGCAATTCAACTATTGTTTACGATAAACTGCAAAATCCTGTATCTGAATTAAGTCATGCACAGTCTTTAGGAAATGAGAAAAGAATAGTCTGAATTTTGGAACTTCATACAGAAATTAGGTGAAAACTCAACGGAAAGCTACTACTCAGGATGATTCTATGCTCTAAATTCAAACTGATTTCTGAAGAGTCCTGGAGAAATCTTTGCCACTTCAGCAAACGGTATTTGATATCTGCAGTGCTGCTGGGTGCAGTTACGCACCATTTTAAACAGCTCTGCAAGTCTGACCGATAACTGCAAGTTGAGGGAACCTTCTCTTTAGTAGATCTGTCTTGATATAAGTGAAGCTAAGGCTCTGAAATTGCTTCAGTTAAAGAACTAAGAAATTATGAAAAATAGTAATAACTGTTTATGCCATCTCCAATAGTAAAAACTACCTTGTTTTAGAAAAAAGCTTGAACAGTCTGCACCAAGCTGTTACGGACCACCTTTCCAAGCTTCCCACTCAATCATTTAGGAGTAGTCTTTCCCTAAACTCAGCATTTACGACCTAATGTGAACCTGGAAATAAAAGTGGCATTGTCAATTATGGAAAATTTTAACCACAGCTTTTAAATAAATAAATGGCTCATTTTAGGACTCTCAGTTAGAATTTGCTAAAATGCCAAGAGAGCAGCCCTTCTCTTCATCGTTCTCCCTCACCTCCTGAATACACTTGCTAAATCAGTATTATGTTAATCCTCTTTTCTGTATTCAGCATCTTCATATTTTAGCATCCTTCCAGTTTTCAGAGAAATCATTTTATTCTCAGACATTAAGCCCATACAAGTAATATACTGCTTCTACTTTTTTTGAAAAAAATCTAAATCACAATTCATTAATACCAAACAAACAAAAGGCCAAACCAAAGAACAACCCAAAACAAACCAATCCCACTCCCTGATTCTGAATCTCCATGCTCAGTGATTAATGGGAAACCTATGAACACGTTCTGCTGACAGGGATAGTATTTTAACATCCAATATGGCTAGAGAAAGAAGTGGGGAAAAAAAAAAGGGTGTGATGTCTGAGTCTGAGCTAGATTAAAAGAAATAGTGTAAACAACAGCCACACAGGTTTAGCTTACTCTATAAGAACACCACAAAACCAAATTTAACTTATTCTTGTATCCATGGCATGTTGTTCAAAACTAGCTCTGCTCCTAGGTTTCATGGCAGCACTGAAACACTTCATAAAAATGAAATAAATTACTGCTATACTCTAAAAAAAACAAGGAAGGCACTACACGTATGGAATGGTTAAGAGTTTTGCCTCCACAACTGGTCTCCACCAATTACTTTTATGTTGCTGCGTGCCTTAAAACAAATAAATGTCTCCTCTGGATAAAAGTGGAGAATATTTTT
The DNA here is from genome assembly GCF_000703405.1 of Apaloderma vittatum. Taxonomy (NCBI): domain Eukaryota; kingdom Metazoa; phylum Chordata; class Aves; order Trogoniformes; family Trogonidae; genus Apaloderma; species Apaloderma vittatum. Next base: position 9,602 of record NW_009699483.1, read on the forward strand.
TTAAAAATCCAGACTTACCTAGTTAATTTTATAATGTTGCTGAAAACTATCCTTCTTTAATCCTATCAAGACCAGTTGAGGAAAAGGACTCCAAAGCACAGCAAATAAAAACAAATTGGGATATCACGATTCACATATTGTGTCTGATAATTACTGCCTTTTAATCCAGTGTCCCTGTTTCCACAATGAGGCAGGAGAGATGTAAAAATACTGAAAGAAGAAAGCAATTTTTTTCCAAACACAGTCGTTTTTAGGAAGGATATTACTAGCTGCCCAATAGCCTTAACAGTTTGGCATCTCTGCTCTTGTATTAACAGAAAATACATACACACACACAGACATTCAACCTAAAGTCTGCATCTCCTCACTGTGATTCAGCGACGAATTTTCTTCCAAATCGGCCTTTCTTTGTTAGGAGAAAACACTAAGAACTTGGACGTATGGCAGAGAGCTGATAGGCAGAGACAAATGACATATAATGCATCTTTTGAAACTAAGTCCCAAAAATATAGATGTCAATTCCACTACAAGCCCATATGGAGTATTTAGTTTGTTATAAAACAGGGTCTTTAGCACGCCAGCTTATCATCTGAGATGTTGTGCCAATCATTGCAGTCCAGGCTTCCCAGGGGTTTGAGCTACAAGCTCAGATCTTCAGAACCTGCTGCATTCCTTATTTATGAATTGGTACACTTTGATCAGCAATGCCCGTTACTCTTTCCTCCTCCCAGTTTTCATCTCTCATCAGTCCCTTGACAAAATTCTATTTCAGACAAATACATGGAGCAACATTACATTCAGGGTAATTCACTGAAGATTATTTTCTATGTTCATTTCAGGGTCTATTTGGTTTTTCTCTGTTTCTGTCTCCAAATTTACCTGACAGTCCCTTCCTTCTTATAAAAAAAGCCTTACCACACTCTATAAAACCCCCACATCCTCGCACCCACCTGGGGAAAACATTCCTCATCTTTGAGCAGACTATAATTATGTAGCAAATGACATAAGCAAATTCAACATACACTATAGATAGCTAGATATAGCTGCACATTTAGATACACTTCTTAAAAAGAGTCGTAAAAGGCATTTGTAAGTGGTTGCCAGATTATCTGTGTAATTTACTGTTTCAGTGGTGATGGGGTTAAATAACAGTATCGACTGAGGCTTTGCTCAGAAGGCAATCAGTACTGCAATCAAAACCAAAATACATCAAATACCTAAAGTGAACAAAGCCAAATGCAGTCACTACAGTTTTAGAGCTCAACCCTCTGCATTACGCATGATGGAAACATGGCATTCTAAGGCTCCAGGTATTTTTTTGGGGTTAGTATTTTATAACACCAAGTTCTTCAGACAAAGAAAATGAGAAACTATGGAACAAAGTGCATTTCAGAGGCAAGGGGCTGAGAGAAATTTCTCATTGCCTAAAGCTTCACTCAGTTAAAGGCATCAGTTGGGGATATCCTTGTCCCAAAGACTGAAAATAGACATTTTTTTGCAGTTGTCCTTTTCTGAGGAACAGTAGTACAAAAAGTCCAGTTTTAATTTAATCATAACAATAAACTGCTCATTTATTCTACTGGTATTCAGAAATAAGGAGGTACAAAACAGATGTGAACTGCAGTTGCTTCTGTTAGCTCTTGCTGAGCTGGGCACAGCTTTCAGTGTCCAACAGAAATTAACCAAAAAGCCTTTCAATATTGACAAGAAATACTGTGGATCTCAGGTGTGAATTTTCAAGCTTCCAGCATTTTGTCACTGTTTTAAAAAAAAAAAAAAAAAAAAGTCTACTTTTAATCTATTTTTCTCTCCTGAAATGGGAACACCATTCCTTCCCACCTATATGTACAACTGGATATGTATAGATTTTTTGTGCTATTTACTCCAGTGCAGCTTCCAGGACAGTCGGCACTAGCCCCTGAAAAATCAGGGTAAGACCATCTCCATTTCTTATATAAAGAAAGACCTTCTTACCTGCCTCATTTCCCTTTAAGTGTCATAAAATTAAATAACAAAATCCCATAGTTCCATAAGAAAACTGTATCTAAAGTACCATAGAACTGATTTGCCTGCCACAGAACATGAATGCTATTGCAATATTGACAAGGCATGACCCTCTTCATTACTTAAGTTGGCAGTTTTATTATACTGTCAGAATTTCAAGTGTGTCCCTTTTCCTCCTACAGATGATGGGCCTGTCAAAATTTGCAATCAAGGTTCAGTTGTTACAGTCCTACTAGAGTTTCAGCAGCATGAAAGGAGAATAATGACACCATTCCTAAGCTGCTTTATTTTACCCTGAAGCATCATAAAAAGTCATCTAGTTCTCATTTCCATGACTAGCCATCAAATAACGGGACAATCCTGTCACACTGATTAGGGAAATCAGACAAATCAGTGGCCACTGTTGTGCTGTAGAAAGAGTAAACTTAGCTCTACCACATGTCTACATCTCTGATTCTTTTGCCTTTTTCTTACAGAATAATTACAATTAAATTCTAATTCTTTTGCATCACAACTATCAAATGTCAGAGATCCAGGATATGGAGTTCTTCTAATAATAATCGGAAAACATTGACAAAAAAGTAGATATTCCCCTTTCTTCTAACTCTTTATATTGGAAATCATATTCACCTGAAGTTTGAAAGCATATTCTGCTCCTTAAATCCCAGCCCTCAACAAAAGACGACATTAGAAAGCAGAAGGCACCAAGCACATGTTCTTTAAAGCTATCTCTATATTTAACAGGAGAGTGGCATTTTCATTATGTCTCATGCTAAATTAACCTTTAGACAGTGGCATCTAAAAAGCATCCTGATAACTTGAGCACATTTAGGAATTGTGATCTATTTAGAGAACTTTCTGCAATGTTACCAAATTCTGACCTGTATTTTTAAAAGACTACAAGTCCATCCTTTTACCAGCAAAAGGACTCACCAGTTGAAGAGTTTTTTCAAAAATCCTGCCACCCTGCATAACGGTCACCAACTTCTCTCATGGAACTTCTATATAATTTTTCCCTTTTTCTTTCCTATTTGTATCCCTTATTCCAAATTGTTTATCAGGCCAAAAAATCATATGGCATATTCTCTGTGAATGGAAAGTACAAAGCACAATGTTCTCTGGACGTTAACAAGACCGACTGAAAACAAGAGTTGATGATACTGCCTGATGCCCATCGGATGGGCAGAGGCAAAGTTATCCAATTTGTCTCTGTTGGATCATTCACATGGAAAAAAAAACAACACCAAATCAATGCACTTTTCTGCTGACTGTAGAATTCATCACAGAGTATTTGGTCAGTCTGATGCTAGAGAAAACCAAGGTATGAGATACTACTGTTAATAAAAGCAGTGACAAACATGCATTTCCTAGAACTGAAATCAATGAGACTAAAGCACCTAAGCAATGACAAAGTTGGACAAAGGAAAAATAATGTAATTGCTTCCAGGATTATTTTAGCTTCACTATGTTTGCAAGTAAACACAAGCATTACTATTTGAATAGTCAGTAGACACTTCAACAGTCTAGAGTCGATCTGACAATTAAATTATCCAAGAGAAACCATTTAATCGTTACTAAGCATATTTCAATTGCGAAAGTTTGTATTTATAAAACAGCAAAGAGAAGCTTAGACTTTTGCCACAATTTCAGCTATAAAAGCTTCTAATATAAAATTAAATTAAAAGGAAACTACAACCTCCTCAGTAGTCTTTAAAACAAGCATATGAGCACAAAATTAAAGCAGTATGTCCTGTCTGAATAAAACTGTGTGTATCTGCACATATCAACTTTTTAAGCTATGCTCTTTATCTTAGAGCTCGAGTCCCTCTTTCATTGCCACTTAGTGATATTAACAGATGCATTTTATTCAAATATTTCATGCCTTAAACTTGCATACATGAACAGAGATTTGCTGAGCTATACAAGAATGGGGATGCATCAATTCTCAGAATCAGAGGTGTAACAAATTATGACAAAAATAAACTTCTGAGATACTTTTCTTTTTCTCCAGGAGTACTACATCAAGTGAAACAGCACTTTTCCCTATTCCTTTCACACCTTTGAACGAATCAATTTTTTTCCTTATTCTTCTAGGAGGACTAATCTCATTTCCTCATCCATGTTAATTCCTATTACTTTTCTATCACTGTGCTGCTGCAGAAGTATTTCCATTTGCTGTTACATATCACTGCTAATGACATTCTTTATGCTCTACTATATAGAGCTTCTAACTAAATAACCAGAAGTTATTTTAAATTGATATATCAGTATTTCTTCTTTCAATATTTTGTGTTCCCCATCGAAAGACTTAATCCTCTTCACAGCAACACAAATTCAGACTTTGATGCCAGAAATGGCATAAGTAGCTGTTCTGCTAAAAAGGATAGAGAGTACGAAGTTTCTCCAGATGATTTTCATCTTCAATCTCTAATTTTTAGGCAAACAAAAGCATGTCTTCCAGAAAACTGCATTTTTCTAATGCTTAAAAAACCCACAATGCCACTCTGCAATGATTTAGTGACTTGTATGAACATACAACAGTCACTTTCTGCCTTCCTACTTCACTTGAAAACCAAGCAAAAAATACATCCCTCAAGGGATGCAAATTTTGCATCCAAATTATTTTTCCAGGCACATAAAAACAAAAAAAAAATCAAGAATTTAAAAGAAAATAAGTCAGCATATTTTGCAAGCAGTCTGCTTGAACTATGGTCTGCAGATTTATATAGGTACTTGCTTTCAGCTACAAGGATAATGAGAAACCCCCTAAAGGAAGTCCCTTGTGAGTATCCCAGACAAAAATATCAGATATCATTACCCAGGGAAGGAGAACTGCAGTCACATGAGATATAATTACTGAGGTTTTCTTGCAATTACAGAGAAAACTCTAACTTACACTCAATAAGGCAAGTTTTGCATTGTTTTCTAAGTAGCGCATATACTGTAATACTTCTCAGTGATTACCCGTATTCCCATACTCCTTTTTTTTTTAGAAAATATATTCCAGTTTTAGTAAAAATGTTTTGCATTCACAAGAAAAATGATGAATTTTTCAGCCCAGAAATTAATCTAAGTTTTTAAACTTGAAGTGAGATCCCGTGTGATGTCTACCTCAGTGAGGCTTTGAAAGACTTTACTGAGATAATGAATTAAAGAAGGACACCAGTATCACCTGACATCAAAAGAATGTAGGGGTTTTTTTAATTAACCTGAAGGATTTATGAATGTGAAAGAGTG